>NC_080466.1:77500-377500 GCF_030265055.1 Doryrhamphus excisus | reverse complement strand
TTGGGATTGTCAAGCACGACCTCCTTGCTGTCGTGCCAAGCCGACAGTTTGATGTTAAACCACTCCACACACCAGGACTGGCCGTTGCGGCCCAGTCGGCTGGTGGGACTTTTGCGGTTGATGCTAGAATAAGCCAAGCCGATGCCGGTGAAGTTGTTGTTGTTAATTCGCACTTCCCAGTAGTGGCGCCCGTTTGTGAAACCTTGACAAGCGAGCACCTGAGAGCACACGGCGAAGCGCTCGGGGCCGTCGGGGTTCTTGGCGGCGTCAGGCTGGCTGGACACGGTTACCTCGGTGAAGTCCTCGGAGAATATCAGGCGCCTGTGTGCCGTCCATCGGTTGAAGGTAAGCTCCCGGCCGTCTAGAAGTCCAGAAGGCAGACGGACAGGACGTTGGCATCGTAGCAACATTTTAGGAAGGTACGGCCATCGTTCCAAAACTTACACTTCAAAAGGTTGTGCCTTTTTTCAGCAGAAGTAATATTGGCAGGAAGGCCCGCAGCTTCTACAACAAAATAAGATGAAGATGGAACTCCAGAATTCAATGCGCCATGGCACCCCAGGTATTTAGGTCTACCTGTTTTTGCTTTGGACTCGGAACCTCTGCCTTTTGCTTTCCCACTATCAGCCTCCAGGAGATTCTCCATGGAACGACACTTGTTTTTCTGATGTTCCTTGTTGTCTTTCTTCAGCCCAAAGGTGTTTTTTGGTTCTAAGGAAACAACAGTTTTGAAAATGTTGCTTTTTGGGCCATTGACAGAAAATGGCATCGTTTCTCACTATGGTGCGTTTTCATGTCGGCTTTGGCGTGAACTGGTTTAGCTGGTGCCGGCGGGGGGGGGTTTCTTGGGGGGACGTTCTCCTCTCTCTTCTCTGTGTGTAGAAAAATGACAACATCGTTTACCGTACACCGAAGATGTCTAATTCAGGGCCTGCAGGCCGTATCCGCTCCGTCATCTTTATTGTTGCATTTCTGTGGTCTAAAAACTAAAGTGGACCCGCACGCCTTTGTGTTAATATTATATTATATTATATTATATGTCAATATGTTTGTTTTTATCCACAAAATTTGACCTCTGTTTGCACACATTTTGTGGTTAGCACACAATATGGCGCTCGTCTTGTGTTATTAATACATGCACGTGCCCACGGAGTTCTTAAAGGATTTTTGACATGAAGTTGAAGGACATCCCCAAAAGCAGTGTAGTGCACCAACAGAACCCCCGATTCAGATTCTGTTTGGCTTCTCAAAACAATACAGTATGTGTTAAACCAGTAATACGACAATAATAATGACAACACATCCCACGCTGTGGAATACGTGCAACAGGAGAGAAACCTTGTTGGCTCATCCCGAGATCTCACGTACTGTATCCCGTCAATAAATAAACAAACCTGGAAGAATGCGGAATGTCATTGACTGCTACCTTGTTTTAGCAGTGGCGTTCTGGCATCGTACGGCTGACTCAGGATCTGTCGCATCTCTTCCTTCAGCTGAACAGAAAACTGTTGGGCTGCTTTCAACTTTGGGGACTCCAGGTTGATTTGTGGGGGAAACGGATCAAAGGTTGCAGCTTTGGGCAGGTTAACTGAAGCCTGTGGGGATTGAGAGAACTGTAAAAAAAAAATAATCAAGAGAAATACTTCCTGTTCTGTCCTGTACTTCCTGCGGTGGCTATTGTCTCATCAATGCGACATTACGAGTGACCAGTGGAGATTACTACGTATCATCCCAGCGTCTGTGAATGCATCTTAGTAGGATTTCTTCTTTATTAGAAACACAAAAAATGAATACAATATTTTCCTATATGTTCAACATTATTAGAGCCCTCTAGACATGACATAACACCCCTATAGTCACATTTACGCTTGTGTTACCCAATATAGTAGATATAATTATTACATTTAATTATTTTGCCCATTGTGAGATAAATCAAACCTGCAATAAATGTCTGTTGTTTCGGCACTCAAGTCTGGTGCTTGTCTCCCGGAAGGAACAATTACTGACACAGTGTGACCAAAATGGAATACCACAGTCAACTTTAATTCAGCTTCTTCATTTGTTGTATTTTAATGAATTTAGCCATTTTTATGTTTGACAAAGCTTACAAAATAAATGTTAGAAAACAGCATGATTCATTCAGTTTCTAAGTTTGAAAACAAGTGAAGCCATAAATTCTAAGCGCAATATGGCGAGGGACGACTATGTAAGAGATTGAAATGGTCTCACCTGCAGAAAGGCCACCGTTTGGGACTTGCACAGCAGACTCTGGATCTCCTCCTTGGATTTGGTCAAGTTACTGATATTGTCTGAAAAGCGCTTGATGAGAACCTTGAGCTTGGTCTGACCAGACGTCAGCTCTTGGTCCAATAAGCCCATAGCATCACGCTCCTCGCTGACCAGCATGTCTTTGATCTGCTGATACTCGAGAGCCATGTTCATCTTCATGAAGACAGCCTTATCCTTGAATATGAAAGGAAGATCACAGACGAGCCGTGAACGTGACAGGCAGCTGACCAAATAGCCAGGCTGCATTAGCATTAGCAATAGCTAATAGCTAAGCTGACATCACATTTAGTGTATAGTCGCCTCTCCTGTATCGCAGTTCATTGGTTTCAGGCCCAACCGTGATGAGTCCATTTCCACGGAGGAGGAGTCAATATTCATGAATTGATATTTTCATAGTTGGATATTATGACTTTCCAAATACATTTTTACCATTATTAGAGCCCCGTATACATGAAATAACACCCCTATAGTCACCTTTACACTCCTGGTATTATTTTGTTGATGCCAAGCAACTGTAACGTGCAGGCTACAGGATCACTGCAGGGACATAAGAGAGGGCCACCACTTTAAATATCATTTATATCAATAGCATGGTGCCGAGCTACTCCAAAATATAATTAGCCTCCAGTTTGTTTATTCCAAACTTAAAGGGTTTCAAACAGAGAAGGGCAGAGTGAGAAGCCAAAAACCACTTCCACACAAACCAGGAGGAGCTTGTTAAAGTCTAATCCAAGCCATGGGTCCTGGCAGTCCAATATGACATTGTGAAAAAGGCTCTCATCCCATTCTGTGTGGAAGTGGTCATTTTTTCATCCTTCTTTCCACTCAGTTTCAAACTTATTCTGAAGTTTAGTACAAATAAAATGGAGGCTAACTGATTAGCTAGCAGTGTGTCATTGTTACAGTGGCGTCCGTCTCGTGTCGTTCAGAGATCCCGTTCCCTGCGCAAAAACGATGCACGATGTGGTGTAAACAAAGCGAGCAGTCATGTTGACGTGTACGTCTATGTGTGGCAGATTGGTTACAGGACAATCAATCAATCAATCAAGTGACAAATGTCATAGTGAGGATGGATGATGGACTGATGTACATTTTTTTTAATGCCATGGGATCCTCCCACATTACGTTTGAAATATTAACACAAGGAACTTTCCTAATGCTACCGATGAGTTATGTTTTATTATTGCTTATCATGTCTACTATATTAGCTATTGTGGAGTATGAAGGTGACTATAGGGGTGCTATTTCATGTCAACAGGGCTCTAACAATGTTATAAAACTGTTTTTCGAAAGTCATAAACGCTTTTCTGGTGGGAACTCGAACCAATGAACCACGACAAACGAGCATGTTGTCCACCTGACGTGTCAACCTTAAACTGCTGGGGTTTTACAGTATTTCCTTTATGGCAATGTGAGTCATGACCTTCTGTCGTAAAACAGTTATGTAAGTACAATCAAGATAAATACAGTTTTATTTAAGATCTGCGGTTACCTTCAAGGTGTTCTGCATGCCTGCCATTTCAGATATGACCGTCTCATTCCTTTGAATCTTCTTTTCCACCAAACCCAACTTTTTTCTCAACTCAGACTGCAAAAAGAAAAAAAACTGGTTTGCACTTTCTTAATGAGCAAAGTTTGCTGTTTAATTTCATTTTTCAACCCTTCCTACATGCTGTCACTCAATGCATCTTATGCAACAGTGTTATTGGTGTGCCAGGAAGTAGAAAACATGTTGATGAAAAAGGCAATCATTGGTATGGATGAGTTGAACGTTTGGGAAGGTGTGTGTCCAATACATGTAAAAGTAACGCCGCATTACCAACTATTACCACCATACCAACAGTAAAATACGGTGGTGGTAGTGTGATGGTCTAGGGCTGTTTTGCTGATTCAGGACCTGGAAGACTTGGAACCATGAATTCTGCTCTCTACCAAACAATTCTTAAGGTCAATGTCCAGCCATCTGTTGGTGACCAACTTGGGTTCTACAGCAGGACAATGATCCAAAACACAGCAGCAAGTCCACCTCTGAATGGCTGAAGAAAAACCAAATGAAGACTAGTCCAAGTCCTGACCTGAGTCCTATTGAGATGCTGTGGCATGACCTTTAAAAGGGCAGTTAAAGCTGGAAAAGCCTCCAATGTGGCTGAATGACAACAATCCTGCAAAGACGAGTGGACCAAACTTCCTCCACAGCTGGAAGAGACTCATTGCAAGTTATCACAAACGCTTGATTGCAGTTGTTGCTGCTAAGGGTGGCCCAACCAGTTATTAGCTTTAGGGGGAAATCACGTTTCCATTGAGTTCAGCGTGTCAAGTCAAAAAGTTGACATTTCCTGAGCCTTGAACTGAACTTGTTCAGTAACTTGTTCATGCTATTGTTGCACTTGAACGCAGCACACCTCATACCTCTTGCATGATCCTCTGCTGGTCAGGAGAGACGAGCGAGCAGGTTTTGTGCGCCGTTTGAAGGCAGAGGATGCAGATGAGGCGGCCGTGCTGAGGGCAGAAGAGGTCCATGGGCCTGCGGTGGTCCCGGCAGATGCGTTCCGACAGGTCGCCGACGGGCTCGGTCAGCTGATGGACGCGGAACACCGGGTTGTGGTGATGCGGTCGCAGGTGCTCGGCGCAGAAAGACGCCATGCAGGTGAGGCAGGTTTTGGTCGCCGGTGACTCCATGCACGTATCGCAGTCCACCCTGTCGGGTTTAGGGGTCGCCGCTTGGCTGCTTTTGTCTTCGGAGGCAAACACCTCGCTAGAACGTCCTTTGAAGGTCTCCACCACGGTGCTGAGGACGGTGTTCTTCTTCAGCTCCGGCTTGACGGCGAAGTGGGTCCGACATTGCGGACAGTCGTACACGTCCGTCCAGGTGGCGAGAAGGCACGCCTGGCAGAAGTTGTGCCCGCAGGGGATGGTGACCGGACAGTCAAAAGGGCTCAGACAGATACAGCACGTCAGCTCGCTTTCCAGACTAAGCAGAGAGAAGTCCACTTCCGCCATGTTTGACGCCACGACTGGGAGGCCGGGAAGGAAACTCACGCCACTTTGACAGAAACGAAAGTTAACGCCCACATTGAATGTGATCGATTATCGAAACCGAGGACGGCAGTGTTGTTGGGTACACATGACATCATGTTGTTCCCAAGTCCGAGAGCCATTTTGTCAGTTTTTACTGTACGTATGTATCAAAGGGACTAAATGTGGCTAGCATGGTGATCACACCGTCAGGAGATCTGGGTTCCATTGGACATCCCTGCGTGGAGCTTGCATGTCATTGGGTGATGGCAGGGGTCAGCAAACGCACGTCTTTGTAATGAGTTTTAAAAAATCCAACTTTGTGTGAGACCATGAATGCGTCCTGGCTGAGTTCTGACTGGTGATTGGATGAGGATGAGCAGACAGGATGCTATTCAGGTCTCCAAAACACAGGTCAACATGGAGGACAAAAGGCATACTTTCCCGGAGCCATTTGACATTTCTAAACAGAAATGAGAGGTCATTAAAAAAAAAAAAAAAACAGCGGCCTGGGAACTTGTTTGGCCAGAGTAAACAAAGTACTAACTAAGTACTAGAAAGAATACTCCATCAACTTGTCTTTTCTTACATGAACTACTTTGATGCCACCCTGCATGCTCTCAATTCAACCAGTGTCATTTTTTAGTTCTAGGTTAGTGCTGTTCATTCATTCATTCATTCATTTTCTACCGCTCATCCTCACGAGGGTCGCAGGGATGCTGGAGCCTATCCCAGCTGTCTTCGGGCGGGAGGCGGGGTCCATGATTGAGGTTTTGGCCTATTGTATAAGCAGCCCCCCAACATGCTCGGAATGATGTATTATGTATTCATTTTAACTGCACAAAACAGCACAAATGCAGCACTAAAAAATGAGTTTTGAGTGGGGGGGGGGGGGGGCAGCTTCTCTCAGGTCAACAATTTCCTTTGTTTGTCTTACGATAGGTCCGCCCCTGCATGCTAGGTTAATTAGCAATTGTAAATAGATATGAATGTGAGTGTGAATGGTTGTTGGTCTATACAGTATCTGCCCTGCCATTGCTGGACTAAAAAGTACGTAGCCAGGCCTGGGGGGGGGGGGGGGGTACATGACAGGGAATCCCATGGTTATTTGTGTCTTCAAATAGGCTGAAATAGGCATTTCATCCATCCATCCACCCACTGATACATATTTAATCCTGTTTACATGACACAGAATATTACCCAAAAGGCTATGACTCACAAGTATGTTTTTTTACCCCCCCCCCCCCCCCCCCCCATCAACGTCATCCTGGAGCTGAATCAGGTGTCAGTCTTAGAAACTGGTTTCTGAACTACTTGCTGAGACAACAAAGAAAACAAAGTTAGATGACACAATAAACATTCTTAATCTAGTATATTATTAGTATATTACTGTACTAAAAGGGGTTTTTGGACTGAAACATTTTTGTTCAGGCCAACTATACTTTTACTGTGATACATACTACTATATCAGTACTACTATATCTATCGACTATATAATACTACTATATCAGTCGAGTGTGTCAAAACAAACACTTAGCAAGTGTGTATCTCTTATTTAGCATGTCACACAAAGGGTGCCAAGTACCAAGGGTACCAAGTACCAAGGGTGCCAAGTACCAAGGGTGCCAAGTACCAAGGGTACCAAGTACCAAGGGTGCCAAGTACCAAGGGTGCCAAGTACCAAGGGTACCAAGTACCAAGGGTGCCAAGTACCAAGGGTACCAAGTACCAAGGGTACCAAGTACCAAGGGTACCAAGTACCAAGGGTACCAAGTACCAAGGGGAAATACTGACTGACTTCCTGTGAGAGGTGGGCTGATCAATTCAAATATCGCTGTTATTGATAACAGGATCTTATCAGTATCGGATTGATACTAAGACTGAGGAGATCAATATCTGTTTGTTTTTTATTGTATTGTTCAAATATATTGTTTGTGGCTGCACGTTTGTTTGTGGCCCCCACCCCCAAAACATGCTAGGTTCATTGGCCACTCCAAATTGTCATAGGTATCCCCACAACCCTGGTGAGGATAAGCGGTAGAAAATGAATGAATGAATATTGTTTGTATTTGTATATTATATTATTTCCAAACTCAGTGAATATGTTTTTGGACACAAGAGGGCTTTGGGGGTAAAAAAACAAACAAAAAACAACAAGGGATTGAAATAGTTTTATTTATTTTGAACATAGAAGTTACATAGTACGATTCCCAAATACAGCATAGCTTTTGGGTACTTTATTCAAGATTGATTAACAATTAAACCGCGGCATAGGAACGATTGTGGGGAATGCATATGAAATCTAAACAGGTTGCTTTTCACCAGCTTGCACGATACTGTGGTAGGCCTCGTTGAGGCGCCGGAGGTCCTTCATCAAGTCTACAAACTGCTCCTCCTTCAAGGACACAGGAGAAAACAAATCAGCTCACTTGAATCCCTGCTGAAGGCAATGATGGTATGCAGAGAGATATTCATGGTACATTCAAATTAAGTGGGTAATATATATATACAGTGTGTATAAAATCATTTCATTGTTACTGTCAATCTTCCCACTGCAATATATGTTAAACAGCCTTAACCCATTTTAGCACTTTACTCAGGGGTGGTACACGGTGGTCGAGTGGTTAGCGTGCAGGCCCTCGGCCATCTCTGTGTGGAGTTTGCATGTTCTCCCCGTGCATGCGTGGGTTTTCTCCGGGTACTCCGGTTTCCTCCCACATTCCAAAAACATGCTAGGTTAATTAGCCACTCCAAATTGTCCATAGGTATGAATGTGAGTGTGAATGGTTGTTTGTCTATATGTGCCCTGGGATTGGCTGGCCACCAGTCCAGGGTGGACCCCGCCTCTCGCCCCAAGACAGCTGGGATAGGCTCCAGCACCCCCGTGACCGGTAGAAAATGAATGAATGAATATTGGTATTTCTCGACTCGCGCTAGCAGGTTCGCACGTGTGGCCTCCGTATTTCATGTTTCTGTTTTCTGAAGTCGCAGCGTCTTACCAACGTGTTCATTCGCTCGGCTGCTGCCGTGGCGACATTCATCTTGCGCTCGTCATTCTCCCTCTCCTCCTCGATCACCCCCAACCTGGGTAAGGTACAGATAGTCAAGGGCTGCGTCTCAAATGGAATACTTCCGTCAGTACACTTCAATGAGTATACCGCGTGCACTGTGCACTTCGTTCCCGAGGGTTCCCAAACCATCACGTCGCCGCACGCTTACTGGAAACGCCAATGCCAATATTTACCTGCTTCTTCTTCTGCTTGCTACTTTCCAACGGGTTCCTCCTAAGCGGTTATTATTTGAAGATGCCACCTATTCGGGTGCTAAATGGCCATCACTGCACGCTCATGGTTTGGGCCAGTTTGGGTTTGGGTACTTAAACTGCACTGCATTTTGCTGTCATAAGTGTGAACACACTCATACTCAAAAGACCAAGTGGTGAACTGGGATCCAGCCAAAGTGCTCTCTAGTGACAAATATTCCATCATGGAATAATGCCAAAGTGATTCAAAGTCTTGTTTTGAACATTTTCCATCAATCTTGTGCATGGAATGCCAGCGCCTGAGTGCTGGATACGCTGGATCATACCTGAAGGTGGCGCTGGCAAGCTGCTCATCACGGACGGCCAGCAGGTCCCGGATCTCGCTGACTTGGGCCTGCAGCATTGCGTGCTGATCCATGCTCTGGATGATGAAGTCCTCCAGCCTCTTTGCCATTTCAAGCTCCCGCTCCGTCACCTGGTCTACGCCCAGGCGGAGCTCAGACAGTTCTTGGGTGTGCTGGTGTGAGGTACGCACAAACGGGTCCTTAATGGTAGCAGCATTGTTATGGAAGCGGCGCCAAGCGGCCTGTACCTACCCGATCCAGTAAGCTGAGTCCTTCGTGTTCTTCTTGCATCTCACTGGGGTCCTTCTTTTGGATGTCTTTAATCCAAGGAACTGGTGCACATGCTTTGCTTGACTCGCTCTTGATGGAGACAAAATATCGTTTTAGAATTGCTCCTATTTATCGTTGTGACTTCGCCCAGATAAGGACAGTTGGTGATCATATTGGCCTGCTTATGTATTGGAGAATAAATACTAATTTATTGACTTGTTAGCTGAATATATGAACAAGATAAAGTGTGTTTACATTATCAGCAGTCTGATATGGTCACGGAATGGACCAACTCGGCCAAAGACAGGGCGTGCTGTGCGTTTATTTAGCAGAGGATTTCATCTCCAACAATTATACATATTTACTGTACATAAATAAGTCCTACTATCTGCCTGAGTATACATAATGACTGAAAAATCCATAAACGGCCAAGCTCCGCCCATTGCCTAACCACAACAGTCATGGCTCCTGGACGGTCTTGGAGTATACGTTCTTTATTTCACTCAAAGTCCACGCATGCAACCCCTACACCAGTAAAGAACGTTCCTTGTTCACGCTGACACGCTTTGACTTATTGTATCACGTGATCCTGTCAATCAAACATACTTTATTTATACTCACAGCTTGTGGGGATGAGATAAGAGGCAGATCTTGCTCATCGTTGGCTATGGGCAGAGCTTCAGAACTTGTGTGTCTCTTGATCCTCTTCTCAGGACGTCTATATGGGGCACTCTGAGTTCGGGTGACAGGCTTCCTCCTCCGGGCTCCGCAATCGCTGACAAATGAAACAAATGTGTGAGTTTGTCAGTAAGATAAGCGCGTGTCTTACACTGGAACCGAGGGTATGTACATATAGCCAGACAGGAAGTATAGACCCCTTGATCCTCTACGGAATGTGTAGGTATGGAGACTTGACACTGCAGCTTCACTTCCATCATGTCATACCTATTCCAAGTACATTAGAATAATTCCTTATTTCAAGTAGTCAGTGTCCAGCTTGTACCATCCTCCAGTTGGTACTGTCCAAATGATACTGTATCAAAAACACATGTACTACAATAGCGTGATGTAGTACAGATGTACACCAAGTATACCAGTGAAAGCTACTGATTAGCCCACCCGTTTATTAGACCCTTGGAGTCCTGGGGAAGCTGCTGGAGAGACGACTGGTGAGGGCTGTACTTGCTCAGGTCTTTAGGAGGAACGTACATTGGTTTCACTTGTCTCCGTGGACTACAAAGAAAAACCATTGTCACTAAAATACAACGAGTGATTGATCCCATCGACCACGTACCTGTTTATTGGGATGTGGGGTACCCCAGGGCCCAGGGACTCTGTTATCTGGTTCAGAATCCAAGGTAGAGGATGCAACTTCTCGATTGTTTCCTGCAAAATGAAGAAATACAGCTATGGTTGATGCTAACAGGCATTTTTGTTAGCCAGGATGAGATCCATACTAAAAGGATGTACAGAAGATAATAGTAACATCCTGTATTGTCTGTCCCTGTCCCTGTCCCTGTCTTTTCATTGTATTTGGTTTCTTCTAGTTCTGGTATAGTAATTCATGATTGCGTTGCCAGTAAATAGTTTGTGCCTTGTGGTCTTTGTTGGGTTTGCCCAATGTAGTCATGCGGTAATCCCTTGTTTATCACGGACAATAGGTTCCAGCCGCGGCCATGATAAGTGAATTAGGATGGACTATTCTGGTCGTTAGAGCATAGAAAACTTCTCAATGTGATCGTTCACATGATTAGATCCTTGTTGACATCAAATAACACTTTACATTCTATGACCCAACATGGTAGACATCAGAGACTGCTGGGCGTGACATTTCTTATAGTGAAAATGACTAAATTACCCCCCCCCCCCACCTGGGCCCTCTGATGGACGATATCAACCAGCAGACCATGCAGCACGGCCAGTCGCAAAGGTAGATCCACATATCCATCAAATGAGCTCATTGGGATCTCGGTGCAAGGATCCGACACGGTGAGTAGAAAGCCCCTCATTCCATCCCAATGCTGCTGTAAGAATTCATTCATGAAGACCATGTACGCCTCCTTCTCTCCAAACCTGCATCAGAACCACAACGTTAGACTCCCCAAAGGTGATTTGGATGTTTGAAGCAGTCCAATGAACCATGAGGGCACGTGAAGCTTCTCACAGGGTGAAGTTCGCCAGGTTCTGGATGACCTTAGCAGTTAAGGTCAGTGTGCGAAGCGTGTTCGAGTCTGGGTAAGACTGCGTCAAACCAAACAGCGATGGACTGAGGATAGCCGGACACAAGAAGCGAAGGAAGAGGGAAGCGGAGATGAGACGTTGACCAATCTCTGGTCTTCCCTGGTCTTCACACATCTCGGTCCAGCTTGAGAAAATCTTGTTCAGCTCTTCGGGAAAGTGTCTGAAAGACGTTATTTGAGTTAAATGCTAACACGACGACCCAAGATGGTTACTTTTCTCACCCGTGCAGGTCAATAATTTTCCGCACTGCCTGGTCGCACACTTCCATCAAGTGCTTCTGATTGTTTGATAGCTCCGAGGCATGACATTTGCGAGGGTCGACTTCGTAGCCGTCCCCCGTCATGTAGAGGCGTGTAATAACGTCCCCTGAAACCAAACAGAAGGTAAACCTCTTTACCTTCAGAAGCCAGCCGTCACTCCTCTACCTCCTTTACCGAGCGTGTCGATGAGATACTTCTGTCCCACCAGCTTCATGTATTCATCTATGGCTTTAGTGGCAAGGCTGTTCTCTCTGAAGATCAACGCCTCCTTCTCTCCCAGACGCTCAACTTCAGCTCTGGCCAAATCAACAAGGAACTCCTAGAACATATGAACACATCACGGGGATTCCATCAGGCTGTCTTTGAGTTAGAATAGAATCTTGGACCCTGAAGTCCACAACATCTTTTGCCTCCGATGTATTCACCTTGGCTTTGCCAATACTCTGCAGCACATGGACGAGAGCTCCTGCCAGCTCCTCCTTCTCTTTGACGTTCACAAGAGGCTCCAAGCTTTTGCACATGTCCACATAGTCCACAGTCACATACTCGGCAAATTCTTTGTATTTCTCCATCGGCAGAACCTGCAGGTTCTGGAACCGGGCCTTGATGCGGAGAGAGGCCTGTGGCCCCAGAAGTTCTTTGCTGCATGCCGAGGCTGAGACCTTGCACGGAATGATGGGGTACCACTTTTCCTGATAGGCCCTGCCTCGAATCTCCGCTAAGCGAATATCCACGCTGCCGAGCAGATGTGGGCCGAACGCTTCCCCGGAATGCCGCTTCTTTTTGGAGTCCTCTTCGCAGAAAAGGTACAACGTGATTTGGGAGATGCAGGGAAGATTGTCCAGCTCAAAGAACTCTCCCCAGAACAACTGAAAGCCCCCGGCTCCTCCTCCATTCCCGCCCAGGTGTCCGGAAGAACCAGCGGAGCTGTCCCCAGCCAGATGAGAGCGGCTGGACACCTTGCTGCTGGAACGGGCGAACAGAGTCCCGTCCAGATGTACCTCACAGTAGTAACGGCGTTTGGGTGGCAGATCCTTTGCTTCGTTGACCCACAGACTGAGGGAGTTCTCTGTGCGCTCAGTGTTATCCTGTGGGGGCAGTAAGGAAGAAACACTTTCACTTTTCATTCTGGACTCGAATTCTTGGATCCCATCGCTCACCTTGTTGGGCTGGGCAGCCCGTCTCAGATCTTCAATCCATCGATCACGTTCTGCAGCTGAGGAGCAGCCAAAGCAGTGCGTGCTCTCTGAGTTGATGACCTATATGGACAATTACAGTCTGACAATTACAATGAAATCCACTCTAAGAAAAAAACAGAAAAACAGTACTATAGTATAGTAATGTATACAGAGATACTGTGTGGATAAAAACAGTACTATAGTATAGTAATGTATACAGAGATACTGTGTGGATAAAAACAGTAATATAGTAATGTATACAGAGATACTGTGTGGATAAAAACAGTAATATAGTAATGTATACAGAGATACTGTGTGGATAAAAACAGTAATATAGTAATGTATACAGAGATACTGTGTGGATAAAAACAGTAATATAGTAATGTATACAGAGATACTGTGTGGATAAAAACAGTAATATAGTAATGTATACAGAGATACTGTGGATAAAAACGGTAATATAGTAATGTATACAGAGATACTGTGTGGATAAAAACGGTAATATAGTAATGTATACAGAGATACTGTGTGGATAAAAACAGTAATATAGTAATGTATACAGAGATACTGTGTGGATAAAAACAGTAATATAGTAATGTATACAGAGATACTGTGTGGATAAAAACAGTAATACTATAGTAATGTATACAGAGATACTGTGTGGATAAAAACAGTAATACTATAGTAATGTATACAGAGATACTGTGTGGATAAAAACAGTAATATAGTAATGTATACAGAGATACTGTGTGGATAAAAACAGTAATATAGTAATGTATACAGAGATACTGTGTGGATAAAAACAGTAATACTATAGTAATGTATACAGAGATACTGTGTGGATAAAAACAGTAATATAGTAATGTATACAGAGATACAGTGTGGATAAAAACAGTAATATAGTAATGTATACAGAGATACAGTGTGGATAAAAACAGTAATATAGTAATGTATACAGAGATACTGTGTGGATAAAAACAGTAATATAGTAATGTATACAGAGATACTGTGTGGATAAAAACAGTAATATAGTAATGTATACAGAGATACTGTGTGGATAAAAACAGTAATATAGTAATGTATACAGAGATACTGTGTGGATAAAAACAGTAATATAGTAATGTATACAGAGATACTGTGTGGATAAAAACAGTAATATAGTAATGTATACAGAGATACTGTGTGGATAAAAACAGTAATACTATAGTAATGTATACAGAGATACTGTGTGGATAAAAACAGTAATATAGTAATGTATACAGAGATACAGTGTGGATAAAAACAGTAATATAGTAATGTATACAGAGATACTGTGTGGATAAAAACAGTAATATAGTAATGTATACAGAGATACTGTGTGGATAAAAACAGTAATATAGTAATGTATACAGAGATACTGTGTGGATAAAAACAGTAATATAGTAATGTATACAGAGATACTGTGTGGATAAAAACAGTAATATAGTAATGTATACAGAGATACTGTGTGGATAAAAACAGTAATATAGTAATGTATACAGAGATACTGTGTGGATAAAAACAGTAATATAGTAATGTATACAGAGATACTGTGTGGATAAAAACAGTAATATAGTAATGTATACAGAGATACTGTGTGGATAAAAACAGTAATATAGTAATGTATACAGAGATACTGTGTGGATAAAAACAGTAATATAGTAATGTATACAGAGATACTGTGTGGATAAAAACAGTAATATAGTAATGTATACAGAGATACTGTGTGGATAAAAACAGTAATATAGTAATGTATACAGAGATACTGTGTGGATAAAAACAGTAATATAGTAATGTATACAGAGATACTGTGTGGATAAAAACAGTAATATAGTAATGTATACAGAGATACTGTGTGGATAAAAACAGTAATATAGTAATGTATACAGAGATACTGTGTGGATAAAAACAGTAATATAGTAATGTATACAGAGATACTGTGGATAAAAACAGTAATATAGTAATGTATACAGAGATACTGTGTGGATAAAAACAGTAATATAGTAATGTATACAGAGATACTGTGTGGATAAAAACAGTAATATAGTAATGTATACAGAGATACTGTGTGGATAAAAACAGTAATATAGTAATGTATACAGAGATACTGTGTGGATAAAAACAGTAATATAGTAATGTATACAGAGATACTGTGTGGATAAAAACGGTAATATAGTATAGTATAGTATATAGTATGTATGTATATATATATATATATAGTATAGTAGTATAGTAGTATAGTACTGTGTGGAGCGAAGAGTGGAGAATTAGAAGTATTTGGGGTCAACAATCCAGAAGAATGGAGATAGTGAAAGGAGGTGAAGAAGCGTGTGCAGGCGGGGTGGAACGGTGGGAAAGTGTCAGGCGTGATGTGATAGAAGAGTTTCAGGAAAATGAAAGGAAAAGTATACAAAACTATGGTGAGAGCAGCCATGTTGTTTGGTCTACAGACAGTTCCACTGAGGAAAAGACAGGAAGCAGAACTGGAGGTAGCAGAGATGAGGATGCTGAGGTTGACATTGGGAGTGACCAGGATGGACAGGATCAGGAAGGAGTACATGACATGGACATAACATGAGGCCAGACTGAGATGGTTGGGACATGTCCAGAGGAGAGATGGTCAATATGTTGGTAGAAGGATGTTGCCAGGTAGGAGGCGTAGAGGAAGACCAAAGAGGAGCTTTATGGATGTAGTGAAGGAGGACATGAGGGTAGTTGGTGTGAGAGCGACATGCAGAAGAGAGGGTTGGATGGAGGAGATTGATTTGCTGTGGCGACCCCTGAAGTAAAAAGCCTAAAGAGAAGGAAGAATACTGTAGTAGTGTATAGTTCATCCTGTGTGTTAATGTGTGTACTAATGATGTGGCAAACTTTAGTACAATATGCAGTATTTACATTCCTCTTAACATCATAGATTGTTCTGGATGCGTGAGGGCGCTGTGTTGCCATTCGTTACTCTGCTGGTAACCCCGCCCCTTTTGGCCAAAGTACTCGGGAGGAGACAGAAGAAAAAAGAAGTTTGTAGTACTACTAGTAGTACTACTATGTCTGTCTTGGTTCAGCCGGAAAACAAAGAGATGTTGGACACCGAGCACAGGCACCTGGACTTGATACACGATAACAAGAAGTGTACCTCAAAACAGTACTTCTCCCCTAAAATAGAGCTGTGGACCGGCCTGACGACAGTGCTGGCATCTGCACTTAGATCCAGACTTCCCACTGGACTCACTGGAATGGACATGGACTCCCTAGAGCCGTAGTGCCTGGAAAAAGGAAGTGAGAGTTTCTGGGTGATTGATCAAAGGAAACAGTGATGCAGACCTCACAGCTAGGAGACCTGAGTTCAATCCCATTTGCATGTTCTCCCCGTGCATGCGTGGCTTTTCTCCGGGTACTCCGGTTTCCTCCCACATTCCAAAAACATGCTAGGTTAATTAGCCACTCCAAATTGTCCATAGGTATGAATGTGAGTGTGAATGGTTGTTTGTCTATATGTGCCCTGGGATTGGCTGGCCACCAGTCCAGGGTGGACCCCGCCTCTCACCCCAAGACAGCTGGGATAGGCTCCAGCACCCCAGCCACCCTCATGAGGATAAGCGATAGAAAATGAATGAATGAATGAATGTGACTGACAGGCGTGTTTGTCCTATTACATTGCTTATTCAATCATGTCTGTGCTGAGTTTCAGAATGGGTAGGTCAGGTAGGACTGCTTTTAGAGGTGAAAACAACATGAAAATCCAAAAGCTGTCTATAGTGAAAAACAAGCATTTCTGAATCTGAAAGATGGAAAAACAATCAGAACCAAAGCACAAACAGCCAGTCATAGCCTGTACAGCCATATTAGCCGTAGCATAACCTGGATATGTCAAATCAACAGACGTCCAAGAGGTAGACTAAGGACAACATCAGCATATGAAGAGCTTGCAACCAAAAGGCGCTAAATCCATTTTGACTGATTTCGAGAAAATGAATGATTTTTAATTACGCACATATCAATCTATTTGGTCATCAAGTCTATATTGCAAATGAAAGAGCTATCAATATAGGTCATAAAAATGCATGCTATAAAAATCCTGCACACACCATGTATTTTATATATTTTTTTTAATTATTTTTTTCTCGGATTTAGCGCCTTTTGGCTGAAATGATGGATTTAGCGCCTTTTGGCTGAAATAAATTTGAAGTCACCTTTAACTTCTTCAATGGCATTGTTGTAAAAGAATGTAAGGTGCTTTAATGTGCTATGCTAATAAAATAATTACAACACAGAAGCCATTCTCAACATACAATACACCCCCCCCCCCCCACACACACATGCACTCGTTCACCTTCACACATTCTGTATGTGCAGTGCCAATTGTATTCTTCTCTCTGATTGGTCAGATTGTCACTAGATGGGAAACTTGGGCCAATCAGAATAAAGAATAAAGAAAGGGATTTAGCTCCTTTTGGTTGAAATCTGAAATGGAAATAGTGCCTTTTGGTTGAAAGCATAAATTTCATATCACTTTTTTTCATATTTTTAAAAATGATTTCAAGACCAAAATATGTGATTTGGATCCACATGACAGAGGTCTATTAAACTCATGAAAAACATGCAACTTAGTGAAGATTTAGCGCCTTTTGGTTGCAAGCTCTTCATATGAGGACAGATGTTAGTGACATCAGAAACATATAGACAAACAACCATTCACACTCACATTCATACCTATGGACAATTTGGAGTGGCTAATTAACCTAGCATGTTTTTGGAATGTGGGAGGAAAGCGGAGTACCCGGAGAAAACCCACGCATGCACGGGGAGAACATGCAAACTGTTTGAAATCCCATCCACACCAAAAGTGAGCAATACTTGACCTGCTTCCTTTGTGGAGTCCCATGGGGTTGACTTGAGTGTTGCTGGTTCTCTTTGCCTTGTTCTCAAGCCGTCGCTTAATCAGCGCCTTCGGGATCGAACATCAGCACAATTCCATTCAGCATAAATTACAAACACGTCTCAAAAGGATCTTTTTGTCTGGCAGGTTGCACACTCACCCTCACGCCACCTTCTTCTTTCTTCGGTCGAGGGCCCAAGTGGTCAGGAGTACATTCTGAAAGGAATGTTGGAGTTCGAGTTCATCCTTTCCATAAAAGCCCAGGTTACCATTGCTCATATCTCAGTTTCCACTTAAAAGTGGATGTTGCAGCTAAAGACGTTCACTACTCTCACTTACCCAGCGCTCCACCACATACAATCCAACGTCTGAATCCCATCATCTTGTAGCCAGGTTGGGTTTCAATCTTTTCCCATTAACATTCCCTCACTGACCCAACCGCTTAGCAAAGAAGCAACCTCTGATCTTCTTGAATGAAAAGCAAACTATCTCCGTGCTTTCACTGGACCGCACGAGCAAATGAGCGATGCTATCTTCCCTAAAAAAAAAACAGGATGCAATTTCACATTCACCCTGGTATTAACATTCTGCCATTTCCTTTGCGCCTGTCTGCAGGATTCAAACATGGGTTCTGACGTCAAACAGAGACTTCTGCTTTTTATGCGTATCAATATTCATTTGTTTATTCACCTGTTTCCATATCCACAAGGTTCTGCATGCTGAGGCTGGACAGGCAGCTGGTCACATGGTTCCGTGTCCACATTGTCGGCTAAAGACGCATCAGGAAAGCAAAGAAAAAAGATAGAAACCGGAAGCAAGATTTTGTGTGTGTGTGTGTGTGTGTGTGTGTGTGTTGATGCTGTTACTTCCTCCTCTGGAGAGATGAGAATCTGTCCATCTTCAAGAACACAGTTGCTGATGTTCCATAGGGGAACCTCCTGGGGTGGCACCCACTGCTGCTTGTGATGTTCAGCTTCATGCTGACCTTCATCCAAACCTGTCCCAGCAACAGACGCAGTCGTGGTCGTGGTGCTATTAATAGTCATACGTTGTGTGATGTGTGATGTGTGAGGTCACGTTTTCACACAGGGCGATGTAGGTTTGGATTATTTCCTCCTTTAATAATGTCCATCCATCCAACCATCTGCAATATGGTATATCCTCACTAGGGTATGCTGGAGCCTACACCAGCTGAGGCGAGTTTCCCTTAGTAAAAAAGTTTCATCTAAAACTGCACAGATGCAAGACATCTATAGAGATAGTAATGGCTTCCTTTCATTTCTGTTCATTGTAGTTGACTTAGGTATACGTTCAGACTTTCATCGCCATCTTAGGAACGGAACTTATGAGTACACACGGGACCTCATGTACAGTACATGGAAGTGGAAGGAAAGCTGACAGGATGTGAGCAGCTCTACGTACGCTACGGAAGGCCAGATAGCATCACTGGCAACTTTTCACATGGGGGTGGTCGGGGTAGGAAAGAGCTGGGAGGAAGTATTTATCCAGGCTTGTATCGTTTCGTTGTAGTGACGTCGCTGATGACGCGTTGGTGTGATGTACGGAGATTCTATGTATTGGTTATCATGCTAAATGTTGTTCTGTTTTGTACCTTTCTGAACTTTAACAGAAATAAAAACACTGAAAATACAATATACTGCAAATAATACACATTGTTGTCATCTACGCATATTGGCAGATGCAGGAGCAGCAGAGACCTTTTTATTCATTCATTCATTCAACCTGTTTTCTAGTTGGACTAAATGACAGGTAACATGAATAGGATCAAGGAAATGAAAGAACAAGTACTATTCATTGAATTGAAAAGGTATTTTCTGCGTTATGAACATGCTTTCAGTTAAATGTGTAGTATGGCAAAAATAGCCCCCAAAAACTTAACAAATTGATACGTCGGTTCCAGGAGCCTCCCCTTCTCTCTTCAATTGTCATTGCCTACTCAATCAACCCTTAATATGTGTCACACACTTTTTAAACGTTTAAATGTGAAACATTTGTAAATGGTTCATTGTGTTAGATATGTCAAAAAATAAAAAGTATTTTCATGTAAAACAACATTTTTGTGTGTTGTTTATGTTGTGGAATACTTGTGTAGACATTTTGGGTAAGTAAATGTGGCTAAATTTGTGTCAAAGTGAACGGAAAAGGTAGAAACACACTTTTCTTCTGTTGGAAGATGAGAGTCTAATGTTTCTTTTGTATGTACCATGCTTCTCATCATGGGCCTTATAGCATGGCCTTGAACAACCAGTCCAAGTCATGAAAACCGGCTGGTACCCAGAGGGACCACTTTAGAAACATGGCTGAGATTGAATGAATGAACTTGATCATATATTAACTTGCTGAAAGGTTTGGGGCCAGATTGACTGTTGAAGCTAGCATTTTGAAGCTAACAGCACACAACTATGGTGTGTTCAAGGATGGCTGAACAAAGTGCGACATCTCGACACTTGATGAAAACATTGTCGGTGAAGCGTAAAGACATAAACTTGTAAAAATTAACAGCAATACCTGTATTAAGACACATTTAGAAATGATTACCAACTTATGGTCAGACCATTTTTTTGAGAATTATTATATATATATAGTTATTTTTTGGTGGGGGGGCTTTAACAAAAAAATCCATATATTTGCAAGTCGGCGAACGTACAGGGACACATCATGTCAAAGTATATGATGTCTAATACGTTTCATGAAGGAACTCACCCGGTAATGAGGGGGTGCTGTTCCTGCTGAGCAGTCTGGGCCTTTTCAGCTTCTGAGACACGGACCTCCAGTACTTTTTCAAGCGGGCCCCTCCGCCGTCTTGTTGGGTTTCTGCGGATGTGTCGCAGTCGGCCTCTGTGGGGGTTGATGCACCGACAGAGACGGAGGACTGTGTCAGGGTAGCAAAAAGCGCGGCAGGAGGCAAAGAAAAGGCCCTTCTGAAGGGATTCTTTCGTGTGGAGTTCATCTTGGTCGCTTTGTCTTCGGTGTCCTCACTCATTGCTTTACGCCAGGTTTGCATTTTGCTCCATTTGATTCCTTTTTGAACCTTCTCAGTTCCATCTTCCATCCCCTCATGAAGGGATCCCTTGGAGCCGGTTTTCCATTTGTATGTGTTGAGAGGGTCCGTGGACTGAGATGCTCGTCCCTCAAGGAGATCTGCAGGAGAGCTCCTATCCTTCTCCGGTGTGTCTTTTTGAGATGGATCATCTGCAGGCTCCACTGGTTTTTCCTCAGAACCCATTTTGGATTTTCAGGGTGTTATAAATCTGTCTTTGCATGAAACAAAAAATAAAGCTCCAAACATGGTGCGTCCAGTACCTTCATCAGAGGTAGCTGTGTCCCTCTGTGCCTTTCCTCTCGTGTGGATGGAAGTGTGTCAAGAGTGAGTTCCATGCGGTCTACTCTCGTCTTTCAGCATTTCCTGTCTTGCAGAAATGTTAGCCGACACAAGCCGAAACCATTTGAAGGGCCTGTCTGTCAAAAAACACAACTTGTCAAAACTCTCAATTTGAAGGCCAATTTATTGACATCAGATTCACTGTATATAATTATATAAAGTGAAGTTGGCCAAACAGCCATCATCCAATCATGAGCCAAAGATGTCGGCTGTCGTGTGATATGTAAGAATCCATGTGCATATTCATGTGCGATAAGGATAGGTCTTCTTTTTGGATCATCCATCATTTTCTATGCCGCTTATCCTCACTATGGTCGCAGGTATGCTGGAGCCTATCCCAGCTGTCCTTGGGCGAGACGCCGGGAGAACCCTGGACTGGTGGCCAGCCAATCCCAGGGCACATATAGACAAACAACCATTCACACTCATTCATACCTATGGACAATTAGAGTCGTCAATGAACCTAGCATGTTTTTGGAATGTGGGAGGAAACCGGAGGACCCGGTTAGGGCTAACCACTCGTCCAGTGCTCATTTTTGGATCAAAATAGGCTATAACAAAACCAAAGACTATGTATTATGTATATTTGTGTAGTTCTTGAGTTGAACTTTGTATTTTCGTGTGGAATTTTTGTGTGTGGAATGTAGCATCAATGGGGTACAAGGAGGCGGTTGATTTGCTGTGGCGACCCCTGAAGGGAAAAGCCGAAAGAGAAAGAAGAAGAAGAAGACTTTGTATTTTTGTGTGGCTTTTAGTGCTCCTTTTGTCCCAAGTAAACCTTTTTGTACTTCACTGTGTCTGCTTTGGGCTTAGAATGGGCCCATTTATTGGGTCTATTGACTGTTGAGATCTGTTTCCTGTCAAAGCGAAGCTGTACTTCCTGCCCATTCATTTGTCAGACTGTGGTAACCACTTCCTGTGTTCAAAACGACATTTTATATGACTTGTTCTCTCCTAGGCGGCTATTAGGGATGGCAGTCAAAACCTTATATTGTGAAAAAAATACATATTTAAAAAAATCATAATAAATGCACAATTATTCTAGAAATAATATCAATAAAATAATTTAAAAATATCAACAGTAATAAAAAGTATATAGTATATAAAATATATTTAATAAATACAATCAATACAAAGTGTTTATATTATCTATTATATTTTAAATTTGAAATGTTATTATGTTATTATATTAATAAATATTATTTATTTCTATAATTGTATTTTAATAATTGCCTGTCAAATCACACAATAAATTTTCCAATTACAGCGCTTGCTACAAGGCTACCAGTGAAATGATACTACGCCATACTTTTTGAATGTCAGTGCCACCCAGAGGAGGAAACATCACCAGATTGTTCCGTCAGGGTTGGCTTTGGTGAGCAAAAGACAACAGTTTACTGACACACTGACACTGAAAAATATGTTTGGTGTTAATATTCTTGGCTTCCTGGAACAGATGAATTGGCCTTCGGACCTTCTGGAATGAATTAATGACACCAACCAAGGTTCCACTATGTGTATATATTTTTCACTTGGTGGATAGCATCAATTATTTGAACTATTGTTGTCCTTGACGGTGGTATTTATTAGTCAGACCCCCTCACACAGCTCACACTTTGACACCTGCTGTCTGCCACTAAGCGGCGTGTTTGCCTGGTACATTCTTGAGAGGCAGTTTGGCACTTTGAAGGACCTTGGAAATCCACTCAGACTGGCCAGCGCTGGTCTGCATTTGGATGACACCAAAACACACGAAATACCCGTGAAATAATACAAACTTGTTCTAACTGCACATGTTATAGAAACATCACTCCTTCCTTCCCAAAATATTATGAGGTGACTATCAATGTTTGTTTTCAACAACCTTCAAGTCAATGCCTCCAGCCTTCTTACATAACTAATTACATAACCTTTGCATATTGTGTGCATGTTAACTTGCTGCCAATAATGTCAATAGTAGGGGATATTCATCTGCTTTCTTGTCTTTTATCTGTATATGAAGTACATGCAACATTTACTTCTCCATGAAAGGTTTTGATACTTTGTTGCAAAAGTCTAATTGGTGAGTACATACAGTCTAATCCTCCATTTTTGCAGTGAGATTAATGAATCTGTGCATGCCTGACCCCTTCAGGATGAAGTGGTACTGCAAGTGCCTCTCGTATGACAGTTCTTGGTGTTTTATTGTCTGATTAGCAGGAATAATGATATCACACTTACATTAAAAACAGTTCACGGCTGGAGAACGTAATGGTGTATAATAAATGTTTCTGTAACATTATATAATTGTCCACATGCTGGAAAGCTGTCAGCCAGGCGCCATGATCCAACTCTGTGCAGTGTGCAAAGATGCACAGGAAAAGGAAATGAGCAAATCCATCATTTGGACGTAAGAAAATGTTCAAAATGATTGGAAAGATTCATTAAAATACATTTAGAATACAGTTAATTGGACAAATATTTTATTTTCACCATGACGTCTGCCTGCACATCAGTGATTAAATTAGTGTTGACGTACGTACATGCATACAAATATTCTTTTATTTGCCTGAAATATTTGACCTGTGTTGTATTTTTATAAATCACAGAGCACGAGCTTGGAAAATGTCCGCTATGGGTTTACTTACATACACATACAGTACATGCACTGTACAGTGTACCTATCATATCGCCCACCTTCATACTTCATACTTAGTTGAAGTTTTGGCTGCAGCAGAGGTTCAACGTGTTGACGTCAATAGGCGGAGTTGTGACGTCACAAACAGGCCTGCGAGGAGGAGGAGCCTGAAACGGCAAGAGGGACGTGGACCTCCCCCGTTCACATTCCACATTTACAGTGGGCTTAAACTGATCCCTGTGTGGTATTCCGCTTGTAATTTACACGGTGTCCGCTGCCACAAGACACCGAGGGGTATTTAATCAGCGGTTAGCCTGCAGCGCTAGCTACTCCCAGCGGCTACATGGCTGGCTAGCACACCGAGGCTAACTGACGTTAGCTTGCGCTCCAGTTCATCCCTCGGACCTTGGAAGTGGAGAACCGTGGACAAGAATGGCCACTTCACTCGGATAGCCTTTTCTCGAGGAAACAACCGATATCCCGACGAGCCACGCCACTAACGAATAGCTTCTGAAACAACCGGTGAGCATCCGTTTTGGTTTAATGTTGACAATTTAACAGCGAGGTGTAAAGTTGTTGTTAGCTTGCGGTGTGCTAAGTAGCCCCGTTGTGTAACGCATGCTAACCGTTACCAAAACGACCCTGAAGCCCCCTTCAGTTATTCACATGTAAGCATTTGACACCGTAGAATCAGTAAAACAGAGCCTTCACCCGTGAAATGTCATGCTCGTGTCATAGTCGCCAAAACACTGGCGATAAAAGCATGTTTTATGTGCTCAACTATTCCGTTTTATAATGAGAACAATCAAAGAGAAACGTCAAAGTGTTTAAGAGCAGACATCTAAGAGCTTTAAGGCAGTTTGGTGCTTTGCTGACGACTGATGCTTGTTGTTTTTACGTGTCTCCAAAGTTTCTACCAGACCCCGAAGCATGACGGTAATTCTACATGACTGTGAGCTTAGCTGTAGTTGTGGTTGGTATTCTGTGTGTTCTATCCTGGTTATTATTAGTCTCCCTTCCTGTCCTGATCCCTCCTAAAGCAGTTAGGGGACATTAGCTCTCAGACCAACCATGCAGTCTTTGCTCAGCACAAACATGTCAGCATGCTGAACAAGCTGAACAGGCAGAACGCAAAGTTCAACACTTCCTTGAAATGATCTCAAGCATGTGGGCTATTGACTTGTAGGCATATCTTGTGGATTGTTTCATCTGAACGACTTGTACAACATGTCTACTGTTCCCCCCACTTCCAAAAACATGCACGTTAGGTTGGCTGGCGACCCCTCCAGGGTGTACCCCGCCTCTCACCCAAAGTCAGCTGGGATAGGCTCCAGCATACCCTGGCCACCTTACTGTGGATAAGCGGGATAGAGGCTGGATGTATGGATGGAACGTGTTTACTGTGTTTGCGCTGCTTTACCAGTATTACCAACTTATTTTTCAGGTGTCCATCGAACATTTCAAAAGCATGAACGAAACCTGTCTTATTGGATTGTGATTTGCTGATATTTTGAAAAGATTTCTGACCACAGATAATGGAAAATTAAAGTAGATTTACACTTCAACCTTCGTGAAACTAATCAACTGTACGGCCAATGTTTTAAGGAACGTTTACTGTCATGTGAGTCTAGATACCAATACCAATCTAGATATCAATAATGCAGAAGTCAGTGTTTGTATGTGGATGGGTAAACAATGCTTTTTGGTTTGTGTGCAACATTATCTCTGGTATGGAACGGCAACCCTTTTGACTTATTTTGTGCAACTTTGGGAATGTGTTCTTTTGTTTTATAACATGCACAGACTTCGGTTGCATATGGAAAAGGCTCTTGTGCAAACTAAAGTGCTTCTGCTGATGCAGGCTTACAAAGCAGTCTACGGAATTGTGTCGTTATGACTACTGGACAGTTTTATAACAATAAGCCGTTGATTATGATGTTGGATGTAAGCGACGGTTAGCACAAAGCGCCACAAAATATAGCTCTAAATCCTCCTGTGGCGGTCCAAATTAACTATGGCAGGCTGCCATAAATCCATGTAGGGTTTCCCATACATTCATTGTACATTCATTTATTTGGAATCAGTTTTTTTTTGGTATGGCACGTTCGTTTGGTGCATATAAAGACACTTGAAGTGAGTGTTACAGGATGTACTACTACTACTACTACTCTATCAAGAAGTACAGTGCAGCCTAGTCTTCGGTTAGCTGGCCTAGCCTAGGCGATGGTTATGCTTAGGGGAAAAAAAACTTAGATGGTCCCTGAGTTCCAGTCTCAGAACATGTACTGAAGTCTCAAGAGGTTTGCTGTGTGATCCAAACTTTTGTTTGACGGAACTTTGCTGCTGTACGACTGTGGAGGTTTTGCTTCGGCATGTAACATCTGTAACCTGTAGTTTGCAGTGACACTCCAATTTCTTCCCTGTAGTTACAGCTTTGTGGTTTAGGGGGCATCAGCACAAACACTTGCACACATGTAGCCAACTATAATTTAATAACTATTTACATTTGGGGGTCCATCAGCGTTACTAACGTAAATTCAAAGCACAGTAACAGCGGTTTTATACTTGCTAGTTTGACATATAAAAGCTCACACTGCATAACCGATGTAGTAACATATTGAAGTGATGTACATGTATGTGTACATTTGTGTACATGCACATGATGTACATGTATGTGTTTGTGTGCCACCCTGGTCCACTGTGGACAGCTCTACCTGATAAAAAGTTTCAGATAGAAAGACCTATTAGCTTAATGACACTTCTGTGGTAAGGCCAGATGAAGCCACAAAGCTGTAATAATGACACACTCTTCGCCTAACAAGAAATTCAGTCTTGCGTCATCACTTGTTCCTCTTATTTACCTTTTGTCATTTCTCCTCAGGTTGTTAACGTCACTGTAGTTTCAAACATGGTGCAGAAGTACCAGTCGCCTGTGCGGGTGTACAAGTACCCCTTTGAGCTGGTGATGGCGGTAAGTTTCTTAACCTTTATTTTCCACCTGTCCACATGAATATTGCATGTTATCGATGCGGCGTTATGTAATACTGGCGAGCACATGTTCTTTCCCACTCAAGGAAGCCTTTCAAAAACACCGTCCACGTGACACAACGACAAAAGAAGCCTCAGACAAGCATCGCTCGTATCAACTTCTTCCATTACAGATCGGAAAAACAATTACTTGAGATGGCCGAGACATCTGTCTTGATCAGACAACAAACAGATACGGTATCAGTGTGATAGAGGGCAAGTATCACATGACATTTTTAAATGGATAACAGAGCAAATGAGAAATTAGAAACATGCAACAAAGACTCCCAATGGTGCACCCTCGCAGGTTTACTTAATTTTTGTATATTTACAACATTCTAGTTCATTTTAATATATATTGTATGGGTAGGGGAAACATTTCCATAGTCATCTAAGCTTTATTAAGCTTTATAACGATACCTCCATGAACAAGGAGTCGGCGGCCATGCTTGGAGCATGTGGTGTGGTGGCAGCACGCTAAGATCCAGACAGGGGCTGCTCTATTTAGATTAAACAAGCTTTCTACACTGACAAGCAGGATGATGCCGGAAGACTAAATCTCTTTAGTGCAGTCAAATTGAGCCCGGGCCAAGCAAGTAGCTATAAATAGAGGGCGAGCACACACCTGGTTGTGCAGCTAAAGGAGGGATGGTAATAATTGTTGGAAAGATTTGAGTTCTAAGCTGAAGGTGACCCACACTGCAGGCTTTTGTGGCTGGACAAAGTGGCCTGTTTTTTTTTTTTATTTAGGGCATTTGTAGATGAGCTCAATGCAAACAGCGTAAACTACTTTGTGTTGTGTAGAGTTCCATGTACTGTATGTACATGCGATGTTGTCAGACTTGATAGGTAAGTGTTAGCATGACACTTTGTGTATGAAACAGGTCTGTTGCAGAGGACAGTTTATAGTGCAACACATTACTTTTTGGGAGCCTTACTTCTATGTCTTTGTTCTCTTGAGCTGTTATTGCACAGTAATGCTTGTGCAATCTTTGTGGTCAACATGATGAAATGTTATCACACAGTCAGCTTCTGTACAGTTAAAAAGGCATGTTTTCCCTAGGATAATAATGTAATGTCGTCCCTCGTTTATCGCCCTTAATTGATTCCAGACCCGACCTTGATGAGTCAATTTTTGGTTCTACTGAAAAAGTGAGAGTTATTCACTACACACAATGAAATATTTCAATATGTTTTCTGAAATGTTTTAATTCTTGTTTCATGATCTCCATGAAGTAAAAAAAATGTCAAAAAGTTGAATATTGTAAGTTACTGGTGCACACACTCTTACACACAATCAGATGAACTGCAAAAATGAGCCTTTAATGCTTCTTTGTGTTTCAATCCAATCCAATCCAATCCACTTTATTTATATAGCACATTTTATAAACAGAGTTTCCAAAGTGCTGCACAGACGAGTAAAAATAAAAAGTAATAATCCAAAACTTTGTAAACAATATTCACATTTGTTTGAGTTGTGCTAGTACATACAGTGTATATTTGTATATAGTACATAGTATACAATGTACATAGTATACATGTTATATACTATGTAAAACTGGCCTGGTGCAGTTGAATGGAAAATCTTATTGCAGTCTGCACTTTGGAATGCAGATCTTGTAAACTGTTTAGTTGATTATTGCACTCATTCATTTGGAGCTTGTTTCTCTTCTGCATGTATATGTGCATATGAAGGTCACCCATAGCATGATCTAAGTATTTGGGCTGCCAACACATTGTCACAGTGTCTGTTGACCAACAAGCCAGTCAGTGTGTTTACATGCTGTAAAAGAAAAGTATTGCATGAATGTTACTACCTAGTGCACGGAAACTAGTGTTTCTAAATCTGTCTCACCTTGCTGTTCCCGGTGTCTGCCAGATCAGCTTCCTGACCCACTTGTGGCTAGGTCTGGTTAAGGCTTCTGTAGCCAAGTGTTCTATGCTTCACCCTATTTGGCGTCATTCGTCTGTGAACCTGTTTGCTTGTTGTTGCTCACAAAACCCTACCATGTCGAACAGCACAAACTGTTTAATGAAGGATTTACAGACAATTACGGCAACTTAAGTTGAATTAGGTACCGTTTTATAGAGGGAATGCACGCTTTGCTCACTCTCCTTTTTAATGAATCACACAGTGCTTGAGTTCTGTTTTATTTGTTTATTTCAACCTATCCGTTGTGTCTCCAGCCCTGCCGTAGTATTCCTTCCTGCTTGTGTTGATTGGAATTTGAACAGGCTCTTGTTGACTAGCATCTGCAATGCACATTTCCAACTCGGATCATTTCCGTCTATTGAATAAATCAACTGAGGACGGTACTGTTTGCAATAACATAGGCAAAAATAAACGTGTGGAGCACTGCTTCTGACTGAATGCAGTTAAGCTGTGCTGCTGTCATGTGACCCACCAAAGCCTGTGGCTGTTCTGCAGCTGATTTCATTCGCTGATCACGTGACACGCATTCACCCGTTGTACTGCCGCAAAGTCAAAATGCTGCCCAGGCAGCTGCCCTTTTCTCTTTCATTGGAAGCAGATGACTCTTATCTGTACAGTCTTGTACAATTTCCTTTTAGCGTATTTTTCACTGCAGTCATGCGGTAGGTCAGATGTGATCAATGATGACAAAACTGAGCTTTGTCATATCGGAGCTGTGCAAAAAGTGCAACAAGAAAGGTGCTGCAGAGCTTTAGACGGAGGAGCGCATGCTTTGTTTTCATACTGCAACATCCCGACAGAGATGCTGCTACTTTTTATGTTTTATGTTTGACAAATGGCACAATGTTTCCCACAGGACTGTATTTGTAGTAGCTGGGAGTTGTGGGAAGGAATGTCTTGCATTGGTGATCACTGTGTGATGACACTCTCCTCTTCCCCCAAGGCCTATGAGCGCCGGTTCCCTACATGTCACCTTATCCCCATGTTTGTGGCGAGTGACGTGGTAGATGAGGAGACCAGCGAGGACCGATCCACCCATAGGATTGAGCGGCGCTGTGCGCTGGATGTTGACGCTCCACGTCTTCTCAAACGGGTAATTTATGTTTCCACCAACGGTCACCTTGAGTTCAATGGAGGGTGGTTAACCTGCTTTTCTCATCTGTCAATCACACTACTTTTGGCATACTTTAGAAAAAATGACCCTTTTCTTTGATTATACTTGGTTTGTTTGCAGATTGCTGGTGTGGACTACGTTTACTTCATCCAGAAAAACACACTTAACCGAAAGGAGCGGACTCTTCACATAGAGTCACATAATGAGACCTTCTCCAACAGGGTCATCATCCATGAGATCTGCTGCTATTCGGTCAGTGGCCACCCCCCTGTATGCTTGTACATATTGAAGTGGAGACAACTAGCATAACATGGCTTTGCTATAGAGCTACATGTTGATTACAATTCTGAATTGGTCATTCCCACTTCAATCTGGCTGAAATCTCATGGAATTGTGATCTAAAGACCGCTTATCCTTAACTTCACATCCACCCATCAACAACTGGCGATGCACAGGTGGATAGGTCAAGCTCATTGAATGATCTTGTCATGATGGCTGTTACTGTGCACATTAACACGTGCTATTAACAACCACTTAAGATAGACAGCTCAGTTAGATACTGATACTGCTAGTGGTCTTGGTTGAAGCTGAGATGTTTTTTGTTGGCTGCGCGGACCGGCGGCATCAATGACCAACCACCCAAGTAGTACTAGAATCTGATTTTGGGTGGATGATAAAATAATTAATTCCGCATAATGATCTGCTCTCAATGCAGCTGTATTTGCCTGCTGTTGTCTACACTTAACAATACCAATAAAGCATGTTTGCCTTTGTACATTCTCCCCACCTCCACACTGTTTTATGTATAAACGTCTACGGACAGGCTGACACAGCCTCACTCCCACTCACAATGCAGCGCAAACATTTCCTTTTGTGCATCATGTTCTAGTGAAGCCCCATGATCTAGTGTAATGTTTCTATAGCAACACAGCCCCCTTTATCGCCGTGTGCACAGCTTGTTTACAGTATGTTCTGGCATTTTTCCAGGTCCACCCTGAGAACGATGACTGGACGTGTTTTGAGCAGTCAGCCAGTCTGGACATCAAGTCTTTCTTTGGCTTTGAGAGCACAGTGGAAAAGATTGCAATGAAGCAGTATGCCAGCAGCATTAAAAAGGTGTTTGTGTGTGTCATCTTCAGTGTTCCACTTGTTTTCCATCACTGCATGCCTCAGCCGTGCCAGTGTGCGGCCCGCAAGAGTAAAAAAAGCATAATCTAACAAGAACAATTTGAAATGCTGATGCTAACGATATTAAGTCATATAAAGTTTCGTCTTGCGGCTCCTCAGACCCCACGTCTATGAATTTCGCACTTGCACTTTTTCTAGCATCCTCACAATGATACCTTTCTTATTCTTCTCGCAGGGGAAAGAAATCATAGAGTACTACCTGAAGGAACTAGAGGATGAGGGCATTACACATGTGCCAAGATGGACTCCTACTGCCCTTCCGCTGCCTCTCACCAGACCAACAAGCCTCCCGACTAACCCATCTGTTGACCCCAAGCTCCCTGTCACACCAGCTGTTGCCGTCCCGCAGCCTGTTGATGCCATGGACAGCGCCTCTCAGAATGCTAAGCAGGACATGGTTCTACAGGCGGACAGTTTAACTGAGATCCTGGCCGGTACACCGGAAGGTTTGTTAAATTGGAAAATGGCTGCCTTGCCATAGTGTAGCCTGTAAATCCTCATCTAATGTGTTGTCTTGCAGATAAACTGGATGCCGACTATATCAAACGGTACCTTGGTGATCTGACGCCCCTGCAGGAGAGCTGTCTTATCAGACTTCGAAAATGGCTACAGGAAACTCACAAGGGAAAGGTGAAATGTTTGCAGGTTTTGGTAGTAGTGTTTGTGTTGTGATGAACCAAGCGCAAGCAGTGTCTACGTGCATGTTTAAAAGCTAGTTTTGCACCAATTCATGTGCAATGTCAATGCTTGTCATGCACCATTCATTTTAGAAATGTACTGACTGAATACAAACAACAAATCTAACATCCGTTGATTGGTACTATACTTTGAGCAATCGAATACTGTTTATGTCAAGTGCATGTCTTTGTCAGAAACACATACAATTTCTACAGTAATTGCTGTGCATTATTCTGTTTTTTTTAAATTGAATTTCAGATCCCCAAGGATGAACATATCCTGCGATTCTTGCGTGCCCGAGATTTCAACATGGACAAGGCACGTGAAATTCTGTGCCAATCGCTGACATGGAGGAAGCAGCACCAAGTGGACTACCTTCTAGAGACCTGGACTTCACCGCAGGTCCTTCAGGATTTTTACACAGGGGGCTGGCACCACCATGATCGAGGTAGGTTTCAATCTCTACCAACTATGTGTTTTGAGCTGACAAATCTTAAAGGGGAAACTGTTCCTTTGTGATGTCACAGAGAAGCAGGTTTCCTTATGGGCGTGGCTGTAAGCGCAATACAAAGTCTTGGGACAGTCCGGTCTCTACTTCCGCATCGGATTTGGGATCCAACACATATGGCTGTATGTTAAAAGCAGACATTTTTAAAAGATAAATCGATGTTTGTTATCAACTCCGACAAAGTTGGGTTTGCAGTTAGCGGCACAACAAGGCCTTCTAAGCACTCGGGAGTGTGACCAACCACAGCAGTGTGGGCATGCCTGGAGGTGGGCTGTCGGTGGAATACATTAAAACAGACGGTTTTCTAGGGAAGCAGGAAATCCAAAGAAATACAGCTGGAATAGGTCCAAATTCTGGAAGAACTTGAAAGCCTTCTGTGCTAGTTATCATGGTTATCGCTGCAGGACCCCACAACTCAATACAAAGGGCCAAAAAAGGAGCATAATAGTAAATAACCTGGAAGGCCCAGTGTTCCCAAACATGAGGCTTTCTTTGCAGAAGAGGGCATCTCCTTGGCACTGTTGCTAGCCAAAATATGGACTGTGCTCTATTTGTTTACTAAGTAGTGCCGTAAATTCTTGCAGATGGCCGTCCTTTGTACATCCTGAGACTTGGCCAGATGGACACCAAAGGACTTGTCCGGGCACTTGGAGAAGAATCTCTACTTCGACACGTATGTGCAGTTGTTACATCACACTTTCCGTTTGCATGACAGTGCATGTTAAGTGCATGGTAATGGAAGACCTTAGGTAAGATTACATTCTTAGGTAACTATTGTTCACTGTCCCATTGGTGGCAAGTGATTTAAATGTAGGACATACTTGTGTACTGTTGCTATTTAGTGTGCTGAATGCGGTTTGTGTCAGTGACCCAGATTTTGGACACAAAGTGTAAGATATGTCATTTTTAGGTGCTGTCTATCAATGAGGAGGGGCTGAGACGCTGCGAAGAGAACACAAAGGTGTTTGGTCGGCCCATCAGGTAAGCTGAGTAAAGAAAGAACAAAAACTTCATTTTACTATGAAATGTACAGTATAGACAAAGCTGAAGCTGAAACATCCAAGTGTGGGTTATAGAATGTGGAATATCCCACGTTACCCCACCATGGCAGGCATGCCATATATCTGAGGGAGACCAAGTATACTGATACAGCCAGTGTCAGGAAGTGGGAGGGGAAGGAATGAGATTGTATCGTTCAGGCATCCCAGCAGGGTCTGAGCCACACAGGATGGTAGGTATGAATAGCGGTCTTGCTATACTGGCCTCTAGCCAAGAGAGAGGATGTATCAGGAGCCAAGAGATGAGTCCAGAATTAGCATGCGTTGCTGTCACCATTTAAAAGTACACTCTTGGGTGACTGGTTCAAAATGGCTGGTTATCAGCTTGTGTTTGTGTGACTACTTGTTCGTGAGAGTAATACTTGTCTCATCTGTAGCTGTTGGACCTGTCTCGTGGACCTGGAGGGCTTAAACATGCGGCACCTGTGGCGACCAGGAGTCAAGGCGCTGCTGAGAATTATCGAGGTTGTGGAAGCCAACTATCCTGAGACGCTGGGACGGCTCCTTATCTTGAGAGCTCCCAGAGTCTTCCCAGTTCTCTGGACTTTGGTAAGCACGGGGGTGACTTGCCCATATAGTCCACCTTATTTGTACCAGTCTATACAGCGTATGTGCAAGGATTTTATGCATTGAGTTGCTCTCAGTTTTCGACACAGTAGTATGGAAGGCCTGATTTCTCATGTCCAATATGGACACTGCAATGATGTATGAATGCGAATATAAAATGAATTCATAATCTTAATTGTGTTGCATCTTTGTGTAGAGTTTGCATGCGTGGGTACTCCTGCTTCCTGCATGCATGTTAGGTTAATTTGAGACTAAATTTTCCATAGGTGTGAGTGTGCGTGTGAATGCCTCTTTTGTCTATATGTGCCTTATGAATGGCTGGTGGCCAGGCAGGCCAGTGTGTACCCTGCCTCCTGCCCAAATTCATCTGGAATAGGCGTCAACTTACCTGTGACTCTACGGAGTGCAAGTGTCATTGAAAATGAATGGCTGTCACTATAGAAGAGAGGACATTCATTAGGATACGTTTCTATGTATAAATCACAATTGTCAGTTGGGCCAATTCCAAAGCACCACGTTCTCTGGAATGATCAATACTGTGGGTGAGGGGGTAGTAATTAACCCGAGAACCAGCCAGTGTGGTCAGTATGTGATCCTAAACACGATGACCTTATCCTTTAGGTGAGTCCATTCATTGATGAAAACACCCGCAAGAAGTTCCTAATCTATGCTGGAAACGACTACCAGGGCCCTGGCGGGCTGGTGGACTATATAGACAAGGAGATTATCCCTGACTTCCTGGGAGGCGAGTGCATGGTGAGTCGACTCGATGGGAATTCATAAGTCTGTTCTACTGACCTAATTCTTCTACATGTGCTTGTACGCGTCTGATCTCCCTATAGTGTGAAGTGCCCGAAGGTGGCCTGGTGCCCAAATCTATGTACCGCACTGCTGAGGAACTCGAGAACGAAGACGTCCGCCTTTGGACGGAGACGATCTACCAAAGCGCCAGCATCTTCAAAGGAGCTCCACATGAGGTGAGGCAAGGATATTACACAGAGCGCGGCGCTTGCAGTGGCAAGTCAATTTCATACAGTGGTGTGTCCCCTTCCTGATTTTTTGGTTTTGTTTTGCATGGTTATCTCCCTGAAATGTTGCAGATCATCAAAGTAAAATATTAGACAATAACAACACAACTGATCACAGAGGGCAGAAAACAAATCTAATGTACGTGGTCCTGGGTGGAAAAAGTGATTGCCCCCTAAACCTAACAACTGGTTCAAGCGCCTTTTTAATGTCATGCCACAGCATTTCAATAGGATTCAGGTCAGGACTTTGACTAGGCCACTCCTTCAGCCATTCAGAGGAGGACTTGCTGGTGTGATTTGGATCATTGTCCTGCTGTAGAACCCAAGCTGGTTTCAGCTTGAGGTCACTAACAGATGACTGGACATTGCTGGACATTGTCCGGCAGGACTCATGGTTCTGTCTTCTAGGTCCAGCAAAACAGCTTGAGAACATCAGACTACCACCATCATATTTTATCTTTGGTATGTTCTTTTTCTGAAATGCGGCGTTGCAATTACGGCAGATGTAATATGCATATGCATTATGCAATATGCATATGAACACACTTGCGGTCACTTGTCCACAGCGGCAGAACATGGTAGGAATTTTTCCGAGGGAGGTGGAAGTGACAGTACTCTGTGGGTCTTGGAGTACAATGGCACTGTTTGTGATGGAGCTTGTTAAGTACTGGAATAGAACAAATCATCATTTGGAAATGTATTTGCATGTTCAAGTGATTGTATTTTTTTTATTCACACAATTCAAAATGCCTTTTTAGCTCAATCTCTCAATTGCAGTTCTCTTTTTGTTTTTGAATCAGCTTCTGGTTGAGATCATTGACGCCTCCTCTGTCATCACCTGGGACTTTGACGTCTGCAAGGGCGACGTGGTCTTCAACATCTACCACTCCAAACGGGCCCCCCAGGCACCACGTAAGGACCCACTTGGCGCTCACGGTATCACCTCCCCTGGAGGCAACAATGTGCAGCTTATCGACAAGTCATGGACGCTGGGACAAGATTACAGCATGGTAGAGTCTCCTCTCACCTGCAAGGAGGGAGAAAGTGTGCAGGTGACGCACAGAGAAAATGTGCCATGATTGTCCCATGTTTGTTTCCCTTGGGGGTTGACACTCATTGAGCCAAACCTTTGCTTTTTAGGGCTCCCATATTACACGCTGGCCAGGGTTTTACATCCTCCAGTGGAAGTTTCACAACATGCCAGCATGCTCTGCCACTAATCTGCCCCGGGTAGATGATGTCCTGGCCACCCTGCAAGTTTCTTCGCACAAGTGTAAAGTCATGTACTACACCGAGGTGCTGGGCTCGGAGGACTTTAGGTTGGTAACTCAGTCAGGTGTCGATGAGAGTATTATTGATGTTTGGACACGTTTTCCTATGCTCTCTCACCCCCCTCTACACCTCACAAGGCAAATCAAACTTGTAATGTTGCCAAATGACACATTTTAGTCCTGTTACAGGATCATTTTATTCAAATGAGGATGCTGCCTTTAATTTTTTCTGTTCAACCCACACTTGTTCTTTCTTGCTTTCTTCCCCCTGCCTCTTCTTCCTGTCTTCTTCTTTTGAAGAACTGCTTGCTGTGACGTACAGAGTTTGTAAGTGGCTCATTGGTTGCCCCTTTTCCTTTAGCATTACCCCCTCTCATTCCTGCTTTTGGCAGTCCTACTGGCTAGCAAGCTTAACAGTGTGCCGTTCTAGACCGAGTCACAGTTGACAGAGCTACTTTGCTTTGAAGTCTGCTTGTCAACTTGTTGATTATTGCTCTGCTTGCATGACTAACATTCCGGGCTGTAACGGGATAATCAGTTTAGGAATACAGAAATCCCTCGTTTGTCACGCTTAATTTGTTGTTTGATAAGTGAATTTTCAAGAAGTAGGATTCAATATTATAATGAACAATTATTTTGTAGCTAGACCATAGAAAACCTGTTTATGACTTTGTAAATACAAATTTGACCACGATTAGAGCACTTATACATGATATATTATCCAATATAGTAGATATAATCATAGAAAATAAGCCACTGAAGATATAAATGAGAATGCTTCAGTGTGTTTCAATTAACGTCTTCCAGACGTGTTGACAGGAAGCAATGACTGGGATTTAGAGCTTGAGACTAAAGTACAGCCACAACAGTAGCCCGTGTTGGTAGTATATATTGTGCCTTTTGTAAAATCATTATAAAACAGTAAAAGCAAGTACCAATATGATTTAAAAATGAAAAAAACAGTTTAAGCTATTTTAAGTTCATCCTATAATGCATTTGTCCCACCACAGCATTTAATTGGTCATTGGCTCCTTTGGGAGCCAGAGTAGCTCAGCCCTGAGGGAGGCTGACATCAATGCAACACGCCAGCAGCAAAAACCAATGAAACGTTTTGTTGGGATGAAGTTAAAATAACATTTTTTTTTCATTTTATTTGCTTGTATATTTCTTGTCTAGCTTTTGAGTGTGAAGTTGCTGTGTGATGATTTTAGTGTTCTTTGTAAGATGACGCCGTAAGTCAGAGTATTATATTGAGTAATGATGTCCTAGGATTTCCAATGGGGTGACAAGGTCATCGTGAGTTTTCTCTTAGCTCATGATTGACTCCTGTCAAAGAGCTACTTGGATGGAGCGATGGTTAAATGGTGATGTAGCGAGGGATGACATTACATTACATTACATTACATTACATTACCATTACACCCCTACTAACAATACTAGCAAACATTGGCCTCAATGAAGCGTTGACTTTCTGCTGACTATTCTTTTTGCCTACTTGTTATACTCATCTAAAATTGCACTGCACTTGTCTTTTGCTCCAGACTTTAAACATCATCTTACACATTATAGCACTACTGGACAAGATGTCCAAATTAATATTTATTTGTCCATTTTTTACCCATGTTTAATGTGAATGTTTCAATAATTACTATTTTGAGATCAACTGATGTGTCGTGATAGAGGTTCAAAACATAATATACTAGGGCTGTGAATCTAAGAGCACCTCACATTATGATATGATACGATTCGTGATTTGACTCACAAGATAAAGTGATAAGGTGCTGCGTAATTTAACCACAGTACAAAAAGCAGTAGTGCAAAAACAATGACACTGCTTTAGTACAACTGCAACATAACTATCAGGTTTTTTTTAGGTATCTGACAAACAGTGACACTATTTTAAGCTTAAAAACAACATGTCATGTCTCCCAAGTACATCAAGTCTTCCAAGTAGAAAGTGTCAATTAATGCCAAATATGGTATTATGATGTCTTGTTGCAAATCAATAACTAGCTAGTGTGCAGTCCGCACGCTTCTGGCCTCCAATTTTCCTTCAGGTCTTCTCTACTGTTTTGCCAGTACAGAACTTCAATTGTATTCTTCGTGTTGTTATGGTCTTCAATTTGACGTGTGAAGCCTGCCCAGAGCCTGACTGTACTACAACATAATAGAGCTGATAATGTGTTGTTGCTAATGACCCTCTAGTTGCATGGTGTTTAATGTGTCACTGGCTCAAGGTGGTAAATGGACAAAGTATGGAGTACAGTACATGACTGGATTGTGTCTCCATTTTCCCAGGGGTTCCATGACCAGCTTGGAGTCGAGCCACAGCGGCTTCTCCCAGCTCAGCGCTGCCACCACTTCATCCAACCAATCACAGTCCAGCTCAATGATCTCCAGGTAGATGCAGCAGATGTGGATAGCACCGTCCTACGCAGTGGTCGCCTTCTACCAACCCCTTAGCCTAGACCCGCACACCCTCCCAACATGGGATAGAAAACAAACTGCGTTAAGTCATTTTAAAGGGCTGAATATTTGCACAAAGGTCATACATTTCAGTACTTTCTGTTGGATCGCCGCCCTTTTAGGGTGGCTGCAAGCGGTTTAAAAAAGCAATATCATCCTGGGAAGTGTGAGGTCTGAAATGATGGAGACGCTGGAGGCGCTGTTACATACCTTGATGCATTTTTACATTCCTAAATACTGTAGGCAATAATCAGATGACGCAGGCCTCATTTGTGAGCGTCACTGTAGCAGATTGGATGTTCTGTTACACATAAACATGCAACCATCTCTACTACTACTACTACTACTACTACCACTACCACTACCACAGTCCATGGATACAATGTGAATGAATTCAGATGGAAAGCATGTCATTAAATCACAATTTATACATACATATAGCATTTTTAAAAAGATGCAGAGCCCCTGAGTGGGTGGGGCTTTGTGAAAGTATACTATTGATGCCTGGTGAGATGCCTGACGTTCCTGCGATTGTCTCTTATGGCAAACCCCAGCATCTCGTGAGGGCGTTATTGTGCCATAAACTGCATATTTAACCAGGGTTCCGCTATCGAGAAGCAATAACATGAGTTTCTACTGTTTCAAATATTTGTATTGATCATGAACCTTTTCGGTCTGCTGGGTTGTGTCTGTTGCTATGGTAGCTTCTCTACATCAGTAAACGCAAGCCCATGCCAGCTACAGATTTTTGGGAAACGGAAGACGATTCAAATCACTGGCACTTAATTGGGGGAAATGTGGAATACAAGTGAACAGTCCGAGACCCCTGCATGTCAGGAATCTTTCATAAAACACATAAAAGTGCAACAAACTTGAAAGCTAACTCTACCAACAGTAATACAGTGGAGAAACCTCCTACCATTGTCCGTATAATCTCCATAATCGGGCTGTTTATTGGTAGAAATCTCATCTCTCTCGTACATTTGGTAAAGCTTGACTTGCAGAGAAAGTACCCAGAGGCCAACTTGAACATGCTGGAGGAGGTGCTGTTCATACGCAATGAATCAGCCTGATATTTACACCCTTTCTCACACATCACAAACCACTCCCTGTGCAACAACCAAAAATAACAAGCACACTTGGAAACACAATGTAACTGTACCACACGACTATGGGGGCATTGGAATAGACGCTTCCACACTCATTTACATGCAAAACAGACAATTTGATACTACAGTGGAACTTGGGTTAGGGTCTAACCCGGTCAGCGTGTTTTTGGGTCAACGTCGCCACAATTTGACCTCAGTTTGTGCACATTCTCTGGTGTTATTGATGTCCTTCCTTGTGAGCGTCCTAGTCGCTAGCTAAACTAAATGAGAACAAAAAGTTTTTTATGATGTCCTCAGTGGTTGACTCTGAAAAATGTCAACACAAAACACAATTTTGTACATTTACGTACATAGAACAATTCTAAATGCATGAAAGGAATAAATGAACATTGAAGGTTACTTGTACCTTCATTGACAACATGACTGTTCAAAGACATGATGTAGCCGCGGGATCAATCACCAGCTTCCCGTTTTCACATAGTAGCATTTTGTCTTCTTATTGAATGGTAAAGGATAACATTTCCATTCAACATACCTTCAAAAGTTTGCTCAATTCACCTTTTGCCGACTCGCTGTTTCACAGATTTTTTTTTCCAACGTGTATTGTGTTCTGCATTCTGATTGGCTAAGGTACCGTAGACCATTGTCAACCAATCTCCTGCCTGCCTTTCTGTGCAGTACAGAATCATTGGGACATAGATTTGGTTAGAGTCCCGTCTCAGTTAGAGTCTGACATTATGGAATGAATGAATGGCACTAACCAAGGTTCCACTGTAATTATGAACTACAAGACATACCTTGTGGGAATGTATCTTAGTGTAAGTGTTTATTTCCATACCCACGTAGTCGTTGTGTTCAGTGACATTGTGTGCTCCACTTGTGTTGCTTATCTTTTTGCACCGTGAGTGAGGGAGGCCTTGGGTTTGATCATCTCCCGTTGCTTTGTGTTGGACTTTGGTTTTTATGGGCGTCTCAACTACTCACTGTATTATATTTGGTGTGCAAGCGGCATTAAACTCACCTAGTAGGCGCGACGCGCTCATTTTCTTCGGTAATCGAGGTCTCCAAGGTAGACTTTGGACATGCACACAAAAGTATTTCTTTAAATGCTTTGTTCTCTGTTTGTTTTTAAGAGGTTCAGATGAATTATCGTCAGCGCTCACTGAGTGGTTTTCAGGAAGAAATAGTCCATCCAGTCCGCCTCACAGCTAGTTTGCAGCAACCTGCACAATTGTTGCACCAACGCTGCCAAGATGGTGCCTTGTTTCGTTCTGGTTTGTGAATGTGCTAGCGATAAGCAGACGAGCTAAATATCTAAAATACCGAGATGGGCAAAGTCATCCCAGCTACTATTGCCAGGTATAAATATATTTTAGTGTGCTTTAGGGGTGAGCGATTATTCTAATGCATATCTTTTGACAGTGCTAGTAGGAAATAGACGGTATTGCTGACCGTGCATGTGCTAGTTGAGGTGTGATTCTGTTGTTAACATACTTACGGGGGTGAAGCAGGCTTGGTGACTGGGTTTACAATGTCGACTATTTATAAAATAAGAGCCATTTGTCAATAAACACCATTTTAGCCTTGTAGGACTTGCATAGACACGTAGCTGCTCCTTTCATGTTAGAGAATGAACCCATGGTGATGTTAAATGTCCTCATAGGTCCTATACAGCTTAAGTTTTTTGGGGAGTAGTTGTCATGTGACTATCCCAAGACATGGTTTTCCCAGAATAGCAGTGTGTCAGGTAAAGCCTCTGGGAAATAGTTATTTCCAAATACAGCACTTCCATGTGAAGAGTTTCCCTCATGTAATGTATTAGAAGCACTGATGACTTTACTGTAAATTGCCAAGAGTCGTCAGATGCTGAGGTGACGGATACTTGTAGTGCTGTGAAAGCAAAAAATATATATATAACACTCCTCCTGCATGCTGTTTTGATACATGAAAATGTTGAACTCCAAATGAAAGGTCAAGAATTTGAGTGGAATATTTGCAATAAGACGAAATGCTTGACCTCACAATGAGGGCTGTGGTGTGGATGTATAGGAATGAATGTTTGAAATACAGCCTGTAAAATGCGTGCAAAAAAACTTCCTGCGGTCCTCTGGGCTGCCGTGTATCTCCTTAACTGTTCTTTGACGAGATGATCTCCAGCGAGTGCTCTGACGAAACATACGGAATCAGCAGCAGACCTAAGTACTGAATTTTGGAATGTTGTTTTTTCCAAATCTAACAGCTGGCTTACATTTGTAAGGCTGACTCACGGCAGTTGAGACTTGAAGCCATGCCGTAACGGAGTTATGAGTTCAGTGTTGGAGATCTCCTGGTCCTGCTTGTCTGACGTCTGTTATGTGGACATTTTCAAAGATCTCATGAGGGCTATGAAATAGTTTTTCTTACTTTTCAACATGTTTGTTTGTCCGCTTCCTGTTCTGGCAATGTTGCAAAGAGTTCTTATCTTCATGTGGAAAAATAATGTAAAAACTACTTGTTTGAATTTCATTTTTGGGAAAACATTAAACTTGAATTCTGACACACACGATGCCTATTCTTGTATCTTACACATTGCAATACATTTCCTTCATATTCCTGGATGGGTAACCCATTCAGTAGATTTTTTATTTTCTTTTAACAATATTTGAAGAACCTCCATCCTATATGGAATTGCAAATTCAAGAGAATGGACTCCACAACGGATTCGCCACTACAGGATAATCCTTAAAGCTGGATATATTACGAAATTAATAATTATTAACTACGAATTTTAAAAGGTCAATAGTCGTCGCCATCTTGGCCAAAGACGAACTCGGCAACTAGCAGGACCGTGTTGTTGTTGTGTTTGCCGTTTTCTCCCACTAGATGGCAGTATTTATTCTCCCACTAGATGTCAGTATTTATTCCCCCACTAGATGGCAGTATTTATCCAATAACAGCCGAAGAGTGAGGCGCCGCTGCCGCTATGACGTCACGACACGGAAGTACAGCCGCACGGCACTTGAATGTTGTCTACTTGTGTTTGTGAACTAATGTCTCCTACGGACGAGTTGGTCAAGCAGTGGGAAAGGTGAGGCTGCTTTTACACGGCCACTGAGGTCAAATGTACGGCTAATAATATGCCGACTTATCACAAAACCATTCTGCTTTTCCATAAATAATGTTAATCTTTGAACACTGTACCGGGCACTCTGAGGGGTATTTGAGATGCCATTCGGGTATTATTAGGATTATTCTATTGACTGTCGTCGTTGTGTAAACAAATGAGAGCATTATTGTTGTCGAAAAGGCACGATACTGTTAATTTTAGTATCGATCAGGTACCATTTAAATACAGGACCGGTATTGCCGATACTGATGAACGTTGAAAGGAAAAAAATGTAAAAGTAAAAATATACAGTGAAGAAAATAAGTATTTGAACACCCTGCTATTTTGCTATTTCTCCCACTTAGAAATCATGGAGGGGTCTGAAATTTTCATCGTAGGTGCATGTCCACTGTGAGAGAGATAAACTAAAAAGAAAAATCCAGAAATCACAATGCATGATTTTTTAACAATTTATTTGTGTGATACAGCTGCAAATAAGTATTTGAACACCTGTGTATCATCTAGAATTCTGACCCTGAAAGACCTGTTAGTCTGCCCATTAGAAGTCCACCTGCACTCCATGTATCATCCTGAATCAGATGCACCTGTTTGAGGTCGTTAGCTGCATAAAGACACCTGTCCACCCCATACAATCAGTAAGACTTTAACTTGTAACATGGCGAAGACCAAAGAGCTGTCCAAAGACACCAGAGACAAAATTGTACACCTCCACAAGGCTGGAAAGGGCTACGGAGCAATTACCAAGCAGCTTGGTGAAAAAAGGTCCACTGTTGGAGCTATCATTAGAAAATGGAAGAAGCTAAACATGACGGTCAATCTCAATCGGAGTGGAGCCCCATGCAAGATATCACCTCGTGGGGTCTCAATGATTCTAAGAAAGGTGAGGAATCAGCCCAGAACTACACGACAGGACTTGGTCAATGACCTGAAAAGAGCTGGGACCACCGTTTCCAAGGTTACTGTAGGTAATACACTAAGACGTCATGATGTGAAATCATGCATGGCACGAAAGGTTCCCCTGCTTAAACCAGCACATGTCAAGGCCCGTCTTAAGTTTGCATATGACCATTTGGATGATACAGAGGAGTCATGGGAGAAAGTTTTATGGTCAGATGAGACCAAAATAGAACTTTTTGGTCATAATTCCAATAAGCGTGTTTGGAGGAAGAAGAATGAAGAGTACAATCCGAAGAACACCATCCCTACTGTGAAGCATGGGGGTGGTAGCATCATGCTTTGGGGGTGTTTTTCTGCACATGGGACAGGACGAGTGCACTGCATTAAAGAGAGGATGACTGGGGCCGTGTATTGTGAGATTTTGGGGAACAACCTCCTTCCCTCTGTCAGAGCATTGAAGATGGGTCGTGGCTGGGTCTTCCAACACGACAACGACCCGAAGCACACAGCCAGGAAAACCAAGGAGTGGCTCCGTAAGAAGCATATCAAGGTTCTAGCATGGCCCAGCCAGTCTCCAGACCTGAACCCAATCGAAAATCTTTGGAGGGAGCTCAAACTCCGTGTTTCTCAGCGACAGCCCAGAAACCTGACTGATCTAGAGAAGATCTGTGTGGAGGAGTGGGCGAAGATCCCTCCTGCAGTGTGTGCAAACCTGGTGAAAAACTACAGGAAACGTTTGACCTCTGTAATAGCAAACAAAGGCTACTGTACCAAATATTAACATTCATTTTCTCAGGTGTTCAAATACTTATTTGCAGCTGTATCACACAAATAAATTGTTAAAAAATCATGCATTGTGATTTCTGGATTTTTCTTTTTAGTTTATCTCTCTCACAGTGGACATGCACCTACGATGAAAATTTCAGACCCCTCCATGATTTCTAAGTGGGAGAAATAGCAAAATAGCAGGGTGTTCAAATACTTATTTTCTTCACTGTAAATGAGAGCAAATAAAACAAGACGAAATAGAATGGATTATATATATATTTTAGTCTTCTGATGTTGTAATGTTATAGTTTATTTTTTGCTAACTTTATTGCATCAGACTGCAACATTCCTTGTGTATTGCAGTGTTGGCCGGAACAACATTGCAAGTAATTTTGACACTGTTGTAGTAATTACTAGGATTACTATTTGAAATACTGTGCAGCGAGCAGGACCGTCTCAGAGAGCAAGTGGTGGAGGAGGACACACAACCCTGGCAGAAGAACCCCGACTTCTCAGGCCTGGAGCGGGTCGGCGGAGTTGACCTGTCCTTCATCAAAGGTGACAATGTCAACGCCTGTGCCCAGCTGGTGGTACTCAGCTACCCGGACCTCCAGGTCAGCTATCTTCTGTGCATCTTCATGATATAAAACAGGGTGGGCTAACTTTTTGGACTCACTGGCCACATTGGGTTAAAAACATTTGGCGGAGGGGGCCGTACTTCCATACTTCCATACTTGCATACTTGCATACTTGCATACTTGTATACTTGCATACTTGCATACTTGCATACATACACATATTCATACATCTCCCAACAGAATGACGTCATTGCTCACTGTGCAGCGAGACAAAAACACAACACATCCACAGCAAGTTAACGCATCACATACTGTAAATGGACAACTAAGCGCTAAACATAGCATGTACCTCAAAACCGTTGATTGCAAATGCCCGCAAGGCATGCTGGGTAGTCCAGTTGTAACAATAATTTGTACAATAAAAAATTGGATACTTTTTTGGAAAATTTGCAATCAAGCAAAAATGCGACAAACACGGCAAAATGTTGGGCGAAAGAGTACCACAAGCTACCCAGCATGCCTTGTGGCACGAAGATGTGGGTATTTCATCAACATGGGTGTTTTGTGTATTGATGTGTTGGTTGGCATAGCACTGCAAGTCATGTTGCCAGCTACATTGTCCATGTTTAAGGTTTAACTAAAGGAACTTGGAAATGGCCAGCCAATCCCAGGGCACATATAGACAAACAACCATTCACACTCACATTCATACCTATGGACAATTTGGAGTGGCTAATTAACCTAGCATGTTTTTGGAATGTGGGAGGAAACCGGAGTACCCGGAGAAAAGCCACGCATGCACGGGGAGAACATGCAAACTCCACACAGAGATGGCTGAGTGTGGAATTGAACTTGTGTCTCCTCTCTGTGAGGCCAACTAATTCATGCATATCCCCAACACTGATCAGCCTCTGTTTTGGTGGCTGAGATCTACTTTGGGTCTCATCCAGGCCTTTAAAAGTTGTTCATGTTCAGTGTTTCAGTAGCCGGGAACTTGGCCCACACACTCTCGGCAGGGGAACATTTTGAATTTGATCTTCTCACCTGTGCAGCTTTTGTCCTCTGGCCATGTTCTGGTGGAAGTTCACTTTTGTCTGGCTCTGTCAGGCTAACAATTCTGCAGAGGCTGCCTGTCACTCCGTGTGCATGGTAAAGCACACTTGGAGGCCCTCATGAGCATCACAATCACTTTGGTCCTGCCTTCAACACGGACACCAGAATTCCATAGTCATGCCGAACCCCTCTGACTGCTCTCGTCCGCTCAGGTGCTGTATGAGGACAATCAGATGGTGACCTTGACAGCGCCATACATAGCAGGCTTCCTAGCCTTCAGAGAAACAGCCTTCCTCTTGGACGCTCTGCAGCGGCTTGGAACGGAGAAGCCTGCTCTTCTGCCTCAGGTCAGCTCACATTGCACGCCGTCTGCACACAGGAAGTCAGCTTTGCCTTTCTAGGGGGCATTTTTACATCGCAACAAAAAGCTATGAAAAAACCCTTTGTACATATACATAATAATACATAATAAAACATCATAAACAGGTCATTACTCAACATAACAGCCTGACTCGCGGTTTCATCCTACAAGCAACATTCAACTTGTCACACAGGAAATGAACACTCAGCGTATACGTCAGAAGTATAGAAACATGGCCATGAATAAAGTATCTATCCATCAATATGAGTTTAATATGAAAACCATTTCATTGGAAAGCATAACAAATGCTGGATGGCACTGCAATGCTGCTTCTGTCCACCAGAGGCAACCAGACGACCTGAAGCCCAGAGAGAGGCTGACGTCATTGCATCACCCAATGAATGCTTAGCTTAGATACAATGTCTGATGAGAAAACTCAAATATTTTTTTAATGCATATTGGGACATGTTTATACATACCTTATGAGTGTTAATTTACTGTGTGATGAATTTAGTGTTATTAGTAACGTGTTCTTTGAAAGTTGACCCTGTGGGTCAGACTGTTATGTTATTACTGTAAAATGTATGTATTTGATTTGTGTATGTTATTACTGGTATACAGTATATCCAATTAGAATGGCGAACTACAGCTGATGCTGTAGTGATGCAACACTGTTTAATGTTCAAATGAATTTGATTATTAATGCTGCGGTTGTGTGTGTGCGTCCCAATAGGTGGTGTTTGTGGATGGCAATGGTCTCTTTCACTACAGAGGTATGGAAAACTCATTTGGCACAACTGCACTGGCATATGCCAACCGGCATATACTGTCATGGCGGCTTTCATTCATTCATTCATTCATTCATTCATTCATTCATTCATTCATTCATTCATTTTCTACCGCTTTCCCTCACTCGATAGTGGATAATAATGAAAGATAATAATGCTCACCTTAAAAGCCCCCAAATTCATTCATTGCCACGATGATGTGTGAACGTAAATGACAGGAAATGTTATTTCCGTGTTCCTGCCTTTTATTATTATGGATGCTGGCAGCCGCGTCCCAATTCCCAGAACCACTTTGCAGCTTCAATTGAGTTCACGCAGCGTGATTGGTGTGGATTGTGTTCCTTGAGGACTGACCAAGTCAACATTTTGGGCAAACAGTCTACAAACTCCCCCTTGTGGGTCCGGTAGTTTCTACATGTTTGCTTTTGGAATGCTTTGCGGAATGCCCCAATTCCCAGCTAATTTTGTGTTGTATTGGGAACAATGTGTTTTTGGTTACAGGGGAGTGATAATACCAACTTCATTCGTTGGTTTTTCTTTCCTGAGATGCTCCGAAAGTGAAGAAGTAATACTTATTTAGTTGCTTTCTGTCACAATGCAGAATTTGGCCTGGCATGTCATGTGGGCGTGCTGTCAGGGCTGCCATGTGTGGGCGTCGCCAAGAACCTTCTCCAGGTCCAGGGCGTGTATAAAAGTGAAGAACACCAGTCTCAGGTGACCCTTCTGCTTTCTCTGCTGATTTATCATCAAGTGACTGCAGACCACGTCAGTCCCATTGGTGGTTATTTTGGATTTGGTCTCTGTAATTCACCTTAACCTTTCCGTCCTCACCAAGGTGTTGTTATCTTTACTTTTTCTACATAAAACATTTCAAGTTAAAGACATTAAACTTGTATTCAAAATGGAGGGTCAGAGACGGCCAAAACAAAGAACAGAATGGTCCATTGCTTTCGAATGTGAAGGCGTGTCAGCTGTTCTCCAGCCCAACTCATTCACGTTGCATACCGATGAAGCGGAACCACTACTAGAACGTGTGGGAACGTTGAAATTGGGTTTCTTGAATATGCTAATGGAGCCTCAATGACCTGTTGAGGACAGCAAGAAACTTCATCAACAGGGCACATATAGACAAACAACCATTCACACTCACATTCATACCTATGGACAATTTGGAGTGGCTAATTAACCTAGCATGTTTTTGGAATGTGGGAGGAAACCGGAGTACCCGGAGAAAAGCCACGCATGCACGGGGAGAACATATACAGAGATGGCCGAGGGTGGCGACCACCAGATAAAACGAGCCAATAACGCAGTAACAGGAAGTGGAAGAATCCCGTAGCCTCTGCTGGGCGTAGATTGGACGTATGCATCTTCCTAATATTTACTGTTATTGTCAATCCCAATACAAAAGGTGTGGTAGCAATTGGTAGAGAAACGATTGTTGGTAAGCATGAAGGTCAGACGTTTTGTTTTGTAGTTGGTACCCGCATCTCAGGAGCAACATCTTTAAAGCAGAATGTTTCCACCTTCATGTTGGATGGAGGGATGGTGTTGTTCATATTCCCCATTCCCAAACACACCATAACCAAAGTGATTATGATAGAGTATCTCATCATTTGCTATTGTAATGTATTGTAAATCCTAGAGAGACTGTGTTTTATGCTTTTGTGTTTCTGATGTAGATGTATGTTCTTTGCTTCTGTAGATAGCAACCCTGCAGAAAGGAGGAGACAGCTTTCCACTCATAGCCACCTCCGGCAAAGTGCTTGGGAAGGTGGGATACGGGATCAATGCACAGACCAATACTAAAACTGTGAAGTTTTTAAGCTCTTTCACGCGCCACCAGCGTGAAAATGTAAAAGGTGGGATTACAGCAAAGTAGCGTTTGTGTTTGTGCAGGCACTGCGGAGTTCGGACAAGAGCACCAAGCCGGTGTATGTGTCAGTTGGTCACATGATCAGCCTGGAGACAGCTGTGCGCCTCACACACTCCTGCTGTTGCTTTCGAGTCCCAGAGCCAATCAGACAGGTAACAAAATGATAATTAATAAAGTTACATACGTACATGTTTGGTCAACATCGGTCTTCAAAGGAGTCACCTTAATGGGACGCATCGCAACATCCGTTCATCCATTTTCTATGCCGCTTATCCTCATGAGGGTCAAAGGGGTATGCTGGAGCCTATCCCAGCTGACTTTGAGCTTATTCATTCCGTTTCATTTCAAAATGTGTTGATTTGGGGAGACAATGTGGCATATTTACATGCCAAAACTCACTCAATGGTTTGATGGTTTTGTCCCGGGCCAACCAAAGCCATCAACGGTCCTGCAAACTCGTTACCTATTTTCTTCATTGACAGTATAGCGCTGTTCCAAATCCATTCCTGCCGATGTGCACTTAGCGGAAGTGACGATTGAAATATTTATCTGCTTCCTCTTCTTTCCTTTGTGAATTGTAATCACTCAAGGTAGCCCCTCCCCTTCCTCTATTTGGCTAAGATGCCGGTGATTGAGGTGGTTACTTCGCTGTACTTCTCAATGTGGGAATTGACACAGCTAGTGTTTTCCCACCCCAAGAATACAATATAACCCCCCCAGCAGCAGCTTAGCATATGTTACCAGTAGTGGTTGAACGGATTGCACTAACGTATGTACTGTCGTATATTCATCCCAATGACGAGGTAAACTGAGAATGACAGAGAAGCTTTTCCTCACATGGGAGTATCATGGGAGTATCACGGGAGTATCGTGGGAGTATCGTGGGAGTATCGTGGGAGTATCGTGGGAGTATCGTGGGAGTATCGTGGGAGTATCGTGGGAGTATCATGGGAGTATGATGGGAGTATGATGGGAGTATCATGGGAGTATCATGGGAGTATGATGGGAGTATCATGGGAGTATCATGGGAGTATTGTGGGAGTATCATGGGAGTATCATGGGAGTATGATGGGAGTATGATGGGAGTATCATGGGAGTATCGTGGGAGTATCGTGGGAGTATGATGGGAGTATGATGGGAGTATGATGGGAGTATCATGGGAGTATCGTGGGAGTATCGTGGGAGTATCGTGGGAGTATCGTGGGAGTATCATGGGAGTATCATGGGAGTATGATGGGAGTATGATGGGAGTATGATGGGAGTATCATGGGAGTATCATGGGAGTATCATGGGAGTATCATGGGAGTATCATGGGAGTATCGTGGGAGTATCATGGGAGTGGGCTGTGGCTTGCATGCTCTGGGCAGGAAGAAGGCAGGATGGAGTACGTTTGAAGTACTAGCATTGCAATACCAAATACCCAACCGTGACAGACACTTTCACGTTGGCTTCCTAGATGGGGAGATGATTGCTTCATGTGATGACATCACCGAAGGCTAGCAAGTAGAACAAAAACATATGCTTTCATTGTTGCCAACATTTTATGTCCATCAGATGCAGATGTTTGATATCACATGGCGGTGGTAGGAGTGTTATTGTTTTGAATTGCCCATTTCTCTCCTGTGTTGCTCATCTCTGCCGTGTATTGCCAGAAATACTCCTCTCCTGATGACCCAACAGGATCTGTTAGTTTTATAGCTCTCATGGGAAGCCCCGAAAGAGATATTGCTTTGACAGCGTAGGGTCTTATTGCAACACCCACGCTTTCAGCTTGGAAGCAGAACATGTTGGGGTTGTGCTGAACTTCTTCTTCCATTTTTCTTTGCATCCACTAGGCTGTGCTGTGTTCCCATCCCGTGTTCCCATACTGTGGACACGCATGCATGCACACACTATTCAAATGGGTTGCAGCAGCAGAGGCACGTATGCGCTTTATTTCATCACAGTGTGGGCATGGTCGTGGGCTTGTGGGAGAGCGGGGGGAGGGGTCTTGGGCAGTGGCAGCAGCGCTTGCATCAAATGTGGACAGTGCCCCACGTTTGGGCTTTCTGTGCAAATATTGTTTATCCCTTTGGATTCAAGGGGTCCTCGGTCTCCATGGAAGTTTAGTTTTAGTGTAAGTTGCAACTTATCCGGAATTGATACTTAAATGAGCACACGATGTACACAGAAAACACACATGACATCAAACAGGATTCAATGTTAGAATTGAATGAAAAAGGCTTTACCCTGTGGGGTCTTGCACACTGGAAGGGGCGTTGCAATGGAGGGAGAGACAGGCTTATTTGGAGGAGCAAGTCTCAATAATGAGACCACTACGCTGCTCAGTTGTCAGGTTATTTCATAGGATTCTTACGCATGTTCAAAGATCTGAAACCATCTTCATCCTTAATGATGGGCGTAGAGCGGCCATGTTGAGCGGCCATGTTGAACGTTGAGCGGCCATGTTGAGCGGCGTTTCTCCCTTTTGCAAAGTCTTTCACGTTTATTTGACTTTTCTTTAACGCATTCCCTTCCGAAGTGCCTTTCACACATGGGAGACCTCATGAAGGGAAAAAGTTAACTGAAAAGAACAAAAGTGATGTTGTTTGTCAGTGTCGTGACTCGCATCAATAACAAGTTTTCTTTCTCTTTTTGGAGCATACAGTAATCACTTGTTCACTGTGGTTAATTGGTTCCTGCAAGCAGGTTACCTTATTTACAAATTTCCCCACTGAGGGACGAATAAAGGCATATCTTAAATCTTAAATCTCATTTAAAATGATATGTTGATGAGCCTTTTAGTCAAATAGTGCAATCATCCGTCCATACATATACAACATACCATGAAGTCAGACAAGGGGGGGCAGGACAGGATGATGGGGCGATGAAGGGGGGGAAGAAGGGGAGGGACATAGCGACGAAGGCGTTGGATTGGTGGGTGGGGGGGGGGGGGGGGGGGGTGAGTGCAATGCGTATGTGTGACTTGGGTGCATGAGTGCTTGGCCTGCGACGTTTCCCCTGCCAGGTGCCCAATCTTGGAGTTTGAGGGTGTCATTGCAATAAACAGCAGTTGCCATGGAGACGTCCGTGGTGGGCCCAGAGAAGAGAAACAACAGGTGTCCGTGAAGAAACAATGGAGGGTCAGAGCATCCCGCTGCAGCAATCTCTTGGAAGAAGTTGTTTTCAAAATGCCGAAATCCAGATTAGGAATATTGTTTGGGTTAGTTTGGGCAGCCACATTCCAGTAGACCGGCCCACCCCCAGAATCTCCCTGGTCACGTGACCTTCCACTTCCCCCAGCTGTCCATCACGTACCCTGCAGTGAATGTTCCGCCAGGGCAGACAGGCTCACCCGAACCTGAGCTTCTCGTCGAGAAGATCGTGTCAAGTGCGTGTAGAGACCAGTCAATCAATTCCATGATTTAGGTTTTTGTGCAGCGAGAGGCTCTTAAAAAAGTACAAGACGGGACTAAACAAGACATACGAAGACATAAGAAGCAAGCAAAGCAGGGAAGATCAGCGATAAGGGAGGAGAAGGGAAAAATGTTGTATGTATCTAGGGCATAGAAAACACATTTACTACCTTCTCTGTATGGATTTTAACACTATTAGAGCCCTCTGGACATGAAATAACACCCCTATAGTCACCTTTACATGATTATTACCCAGTATAGTAGATATAATGTGAGACATATATACATACATATACTATTGTGCGTCTCAATGAACATTACAGTAACATTACTGACACCTAGTGACCAGTGTAGAATACTACAAATCCCAACATCTTTGAATGCATCTTCTTTAAATGGCTTATATTTGTACTTGACTTCATTCAGCCATTTTTGGGCCCAGCATGGTGTAATTATTGTTCTGGACTTTGAAGGCGGACGTCTCGGATTCGGCATTGGGAATATAAAGAGCTCAAGCCAAAAATCAGAATCAGATCAGAAAGATTCACTGTGGCGACTCCGTCATCAGGAAAAAAGCTCAAAGAAACAAAATTCATTCAGCCATTTTTAATTTGAGCTAAAAGTATGTAAATTCTGCTTCAATATGCATATTTTTGAACTAATAGGCTGCATTCAACCACAAAACAGCAGGATTTATGAATTGATATGTTTTTTTTTAAACGTGATCGAGTGAAGCCACGGAAATGGAAGCGTGTAGGCGGGCAAGGGACGACCGTATTAATAATTGATAGGGCTGCGTTTGTAACCACGAAACATGAGAAGACCAGTGGTCATAGCACGTATTGTCAAAATACTCCCTGTCCTGTGTTATGGTCTAACGGTTTGTCACAAGACTCAATGAAGTACAGCAAAATGAGTTCCTAGCAACGCTCCCATTGGTTCCTCAGTTGCACGTAAAACATGACCGGGCTGAGCTGCTTAGATTCAGTAGCTTAGGACTGATAAGTGTTACGTGACAGAAACCTGCATTGTGGTTTTGTCTGGCAATAGTAGAACCCTTATTTATATGCTGGCAAACACTTGGATCAGCAGGAAGCTGAAACCACCAGATGAAAAACCTTGTCATGTACAGTCATTTTACCCCATGACTGGGGTAAATAATTGGACCTAATATATGGTATCCTCTAATAACGAACAAATGAACACATATTAACTTTATCGGCCATGAGTGTGAATGGTTGTCTGGACTCTACGCCCTGAATAAATGAGTGAACAGCACTCAGTCTTTTGATGTGGGAATCAAAACGATGCATCAACATTTATTTTAGGGCACCTGAACACAACCTCATCAAAAGCATTCAGGTTTTGATGCAGGGTCAGGTCTGGGCCATTCCAAAGCATCCATCTTCTGCTGAGGCACAGTATTTTGGGTCATTGGAAGGTGAAATTCCTTTTCATCTTTCAAGAGAAACCTTCGTGGTATGTGCCAGAACGGACTCAAATCCCATTCAGCAGCAGATCAACATGGCCGACTGCAGCAACACAGTAGAAGTGGCGGTCTTTGGGATCCAATTGTTCTTAAGCAAACGTCAAGGAGTTGATTTAAGCTCACAACTTCCAGCCTTCAAATGGTGCCTGTTTTGGGGAGATTTCATGTATGACTTTTGTGTATCCACAGTTTTTGTCTGGTGCAATGGCCAGTGTTCCATAAAAGGATGCAAGTTATGTCTCTGATTATTTCCATGTCCTTAATGTCTGAGCGGGAATGGATCTGCCTGCGCTCTCGTAGACAGGAGTGGAAATAGATAGCATGGTCTCTTTCTCACTTTTGCTTCTGGATAAACTTGGGGGGGGGGGGGGGGGGGGGCTGCAAGAGAGTAAGGATGAAGGACCACATCATGGTACAACCCAGTAGTGAAGGTTGATGGGGGAATCTCTTCTGCTCCTCTATCCTCACACTCTGCCCAATGTTGTTTTAGCCATAAACCCCAGGAGAAAGTCATCGGAAGTAGAGGATAGTCACGCAATATCAATAATCAATAATCAATAATCAATAATCACAAGCCATCTTTTTGAACTTTTATTTTTATTTGAACCTTTGGAAAAAGAGAAGGTATGAACCCGAGTCAGCCCCTTTCCCACGGTGTCCCCCAAAGTCCACATTGTGAAGTGCTGGGCCAGTGTTTCCATGATATTCCACCAAACTGGACAAACTGCGACTCAGGAGGGGTCTCCATGGTCACCGTTCTAAAAAAAAAGGGGGGTGGGACCAACACCTCCAATCTGCCATTCCAGAGGTACCGCTCCCTGCGGATACTGCAATATTGTAGAAACCAGTGACATCCTGAGCCTTAAGGAGTTCAGGGTAAATCTTGTGGTATTTGGCAATTGTTGGCCAACTAAAATGTCCATAAAACTCAACTCCTGCTCTCATAAAGGTTTTGGTGAAAACTGTTACATCACAGCCAGATTCAACATGTTTTACTCCAGCAGGGTCCAATGGACTCTAAGGACCTGCCTCCTTTTGCAAATATGTCGCATTATCCTTTTTGAATCACTTTTGGCTTTTGATCTTCACTAAGTATAATCGGCATGAGGAGAGTTTAGCTCATCCAAACAGCCCACGGTGATGGCTTATAGTATATTATAGTATATTATAGTACATTATAGTATATTATAGTATATTATAGTATATTATACTAGTATATTATAGTATATTATAGTATATTATAGTAGATTATAGTATAGTATATTATAGTATATTATACTATAGTATATTATAGTATATTATAGTATAGTATATTATAGTATATTATGGTATATTATAGTATATTATAGTATATACGGCTTCATTGCACACAGCACCGGTGATGAATACATAAGGGCAGCTTTCCTTCTTCCTACTGCCAATCTTTGTGCCAAGTAGGCCTCTTAGATGATCAAATCCCAGCTCAGTGACTAAGTAGCACGTATACGTACTCAGGTTGTTGCTCCTCGTTAGTCGCTGGTCATTATCTCTTTGTGGAAATCAATGAAACTCCTCACCCCCCCCACAAGCGCACACGCTGATGGGAAGACATCCACTGGTAATGGGACTCTTCCAGCTACCTGAGACAAACAGTAAGAGCGTTTTCCCCTCTCCGGATACATTTTTAATTATAGTTCCTGTCTTCTGACAGCTTTCACTTCCACATTGCTCGGCTGTGTCATCCTTCCCGTGTGCTTTCTCTTTTCGGGGAAGCCAAATTTCACCATAATCTTCCATAATCAATGGTTGGATCTACAAACGACGTCAGCACTCCAATGATCATGTCTGAAACCAGACTGACCTTCTGGAAGGAGACCTTGTTTGGGGTGACAGGAGAGGCGGGTTCAGGAGGATTCTTGTTCCATCAGAGAAATTCTTCTGTGATTATGTGAGGATTGTCATTTGCCTTTTCTTTCCTGGAGATGGATAATGGATGCATCTTTGAATCCCTGTGGGAATTCCTGCTTCCACATTGGATTTTCCCCCAAAACAGGACCAGCAGATGTGATGGTTCTGATGGTAGAACATCAGGCCCAGGGTGCTTTACCATTTCAGTATTGTTCCTCCTGAATGTGGGCGGTTTGGAAAGAGAACTGACCTCCTGGTTGGATGGTGTTGCGTTCAGGACAGAACGGAAGCGCTCAGCCCACCTTTCAAGGATTTGAACTTTGTTTCTCTACCAGCTGGAAGAATCGGTGATGATCCGGTGGAATCTCTTTATTTTCATCAAACCAGTACTGGGGTTCTGCTGGTTTTAAAAGGTTCAATTTACAGGAAATAAAGCCATGAAGAGACATGTACACAGTCATGACTGACAGGTGAAAATACCCATGAAGATTGACAGCATTGCTCAGTTGTTGCCAGATGTTCCATCTGACTAGTGGAACTCTTTGGAACGTACCAAAAGCGAAAGGATTGGTTTAAATCCTAGCCCTCCTTTGGGCCCTCAGACGGTCTAAATGTTAATATATGGCTGGCTGACATTCTCATGCTGCAGCCACTGGACTCTGGACTCTGGACTCTGGACTCTGGACTCTGGACTCTGGACTCTGGACTCTGGACTCTGGACTCTGGGCTTCATGGGGGAGTCGGGAGGAAGCACAACATTTTACTATTCCAATCAAACATGAAAGACAAACTAATGATTAAAGATATTCAAATGTAAAATTGGCCTTGATCCAAAGTTTGGGGCGAGTGAGAGAGAGAGAGAGAGAGAGAGAGAGAGAGAAAGAGAGAGAGAGAGATGGAGTGGTATGCAGGGTTTAAGTTTAAATGATAGAGGTAGGATTATGGATATTGGAACATTAGGGCTGTCGCTTTGTGTGTGATTAACATTCAAATACTCTTACACTTATTACACTTATTATTACACTTATTATTACACTTATTATTACACTTATTATTACACTTATTATTACACTTATTATTACACTTATTATTACACTTATTATTAGACTTATTATTACACTTATTATTACACTTATTATTACACTTATCATTACACTTATTACACTTATTATTACACTTATTATTAGACTTATTATTACACTTATCATTACACGTATTATTACACTTATTATGCCATAGCTTGATTGTGAAGAGGTAAAGCCAGCGCTGTGTACTGTGAAATACACGGGACGGGTGTCTCCGTCTCCGGGTGTCTCCGTCCACGCTTTAGGTCAAATCCATGTCTTTTGTTAATGTGGTTCTGTATCTGATTTTTCACGTCTGATGTTTTTGTCAAACGCAACCAAGGCCTCATTCATAAGCGGATATAAGAGATTAAGATTAAGATATGCCTTTATTCGTCCCTCAGTGGGGAAATTTGTAAAATAAATCCCATATGCACCCGATGTACTGCAGTGTGAACATATATCCGACCTTTACCGCATCAGAAGCCGAGACTTGCATAACCGTGATCACAGATGTTGGCAAAAGCTAAAACGTATCAGTGAAGTGGCTCACATGGATGGCTAACAGTCCTCGGATTGGAGTTGTCCATGAACTGCCGTAGGCAAAATTCCCGTCCCTTTCCTTCTTAATCTTGTACGGTACTTAGCTCAACATAGCATAGCGTCATGGTGAAGCAGTAAAGGTAGCCCAGCTTTATGGACAACTGAAAAAATGTCAGTGATTGAGTGATTGACGAGGGTCGCGGGGGTGCTGGAGCCTATCCCAGCTGTCTTTGGGCGAGAGGCGGGGTCCACCATTCCCACTCACATTCATACCTATGGACAATGAATGGCAACCACCAATTCCAATCATTTTGCTCATATGTGGCCCGTGTGTGTTTTTGTCACGTCAGTGTGAACAGTAAAATTCCGCCAATTCTTTACGACTGTTTCTATGGAATTGTTACTGAAACTGGCAAACGGTGTATTCACGTGGAATGGATGCAAATTCCACAATGTTAAGTACACAGTGTGTGATTGATCAATTAGTCAACATCAAGGAGGTGACCAATATGTTTAACATTGGGCCACAAGTAGGACTTAGCCGTGTTTAGATGAGAAATGCTGAGCCTGGTTGGACTAACCAACATCTGCTGGCGATGGTGTGATTTATGGTTGGCAGGTTTGGCAGCAAAGGCCGCTCTTTGTTTGTTGTGTGTAAAGTCAGCATCATGGCCGCCTCATTTCCATTTCAAACATCCGATACGTGTTCACCATGTCAGGACGTTGCTGCGTACCTCAGATTGCATCTCAACGTATGACTGATGTCTTCCTTTCCTCATCTCCCATTCTAACGTTCTCCCTCCCCACTCTCGTCTTTTCTTCCTTCTCAGGCCGACTGTCGCTCCAGAGAATACCTCCGCGCTCACTTCCCTGCTGCACAGACAGGAAGTACAGGATCAGGTGGGTGACAGTATATATATATATATAGTATGTGTTTTTAACACTTACACGGTTCTTTGGCATACAATCACATCGAGATCATTTCCCTCAAAATAGCTTTAACCTCTTAAACCCTGGACCATTTGGCTTGTGAAAGACGTATCGCCAATACCATGGAATCTCCGTTGGCGTCAGTAATCCGTTCCAGAAGGTCAGAGCTGAAACCTATTATGACAGAATCCATTTTTTCCATCGGAAATAATACAAATCCAGTTCATCCAATGAGATGAACACAGAATATTTGTTGATAGGTGACCTTCAGAAAACAATTGAGTTTTGTGTCTAAATAATGAATGAAAGAAATAAGTAAACATTTGACTTCACATTTACCTTGATTGAAGACTTGATCGTTGATGGCTGATCAATGAGATCAATGAGATCAATGAGATCCAGGACACCACCTTTCTGTGTGGTACTTCCTGTATTCTCACCTCCTCTAACAGCATTTTTGAAGCATTGCAGCATTTGATGAAAAAGAAGAGCAGAGACTAACTCAGTCGACCGCTGATGGCGTCATAAACTGGCGTTTGGGTTCTGGTTTCCATGCAGACCCGATGCTAACAGTGATGCTAACAGTGATGTTTTGTGATACCAATAGGTTATGAATACAATTGGACTCACGTAATTTATTAATAACATGAGCAACCGTCAATGTACCCAAACCGGGGCTACATTTTGACGTACATTAACTGAGGCTCCACTTAAACGACGTATGCTGGACTCGGTTTCAACATTTGTCCATGGAAGTGCTTTGTGGTTTAAATTGTCTCTGCTTTTCCGACTTTAGCGGACATTCTTCAAGTTGCGAGGCTATGTGTACATCGGCATTGAACAATTCCCTGGGCAGCACAGAGAAGGTTAATGCCACATGTGACTGAAATAAATGAGCAAAGTCAGCTTTATTGACCAGCGTAATTATTCTCCTCAAAGTTGGCATTTGCTTTGAAGACCTAAGGTGACAAAAACTCATTTGATATGTTTGAATCATCGACAGAAGTTTATTTAGCTCTTTAAGTGTGTGAACTCCAGAAGAGTTCATTATAAACAGAGTTGCTCAAGTGACCGAGAGCGGGATCTTTGTAAGGGAATCATAGACTTTAAACCCCACGTATACAATGGGGTCAAACCTTTTTGCCCCCTTATTATTATTATTATTATTATTATTATTATTATTATTATTATTATTATTATTATTATTATTATTATTATTATTATTATTATTATTATTATTATTATTATTATTATTATTATTATTTTGCATGTTTGTCACACTTAAATGCTTCAGATCATCTACCAAATTGAAATATTAGTCAATGTCAACACACCTGAACACAAAATGCAGTTTTTAAATGAACCTTAGTGGACTTGCTGGTGTGATGTGGATCATTGTCCTGCTGTAGAACCCAAGCTGGTTTCATCTTGAGGTCACCAAAAGATGGCCGGACGTTCTCCTTCAGGTTTTTTTGTAGACAGCAGGATTCATGGTTCTGTTCATCACAGCAAGTCTTCCAGGTCCTGAAGCAGCAAAACGGCCACAGACCATCACACTACCACCACCATATTTTACTGTTGGTGTGAGGTTCTTTTATGAAATGCGGCGTTACTTCTACTACACCAGTAATAATAATAATTAATAGGACACACACCTTCCAAAAAGTTCAACTTTAGTCTCGTCAGACCACACAGTATTTTCCAAAGGTCTTGGTGATCATCAAGACGTATTTTGGCAAAATTGAAGCAAGCATTAATGTTCTTTTTGTGATTTCGATTATGTTGTGGGGTCTTTTGTGACTTCGTGACTTCGAGTTGTTGCTGCGCTCTCGGGGTAATTTAGGTTGGCGTGGAGCTGGTGATGACTTTCTATAAAAGTGCACGATGCCCCATGCTGAGCTCCTCTTACTGGAAGTGCCTTTTTAGCAGCAGCATGTTGTACAGTCTGGTCTACAGGAGGTGTTTCTTCAGCTGTGAAAGCAAGTGTTTATTCCTTTCCCAAAGAGGAAAGCCCCCGTTGGAGTCACAAGAGCCACAAATGCAAATGTTGGTTGTACAGGAAGTGTTCTAGTGGCTGCTGCACGTTTAAATCAGGTGGCGGCTTGTGTGGAGGACAGAGGGAACGTGAGGGAATAGATGATTCAGGTTTGAGGCTTTGGAGGGAGAATCATCTCCAGAGATGGAGCTGAAATGATGAGAAGAGCCTTTAATTCTTACACATTGCTTCACAGATTGCTGAGGCACGGAGGAGGTCTTGTAGAATGGTACGTGTGTAACTATGTGATGTTCCTCAATGGAGCTTGGTGAAGCATGTTCCAAAGAAATAAAACCGTGACTATGCCATTGTGACCGTACCTTTTGGCACCCCACTGGGACACATGATGGGATGTCCACTCTGGTCCACGCTCATCCTCTCACAAGCTCCCTGACGTGGTGGATCCTCCTGTTGGTTCAGTCCTTCTACAAAGAGGCTGAGAGGCTTTGTGCTGACTTGGCGGGGATGTGGCAGGTTTCTCTCGGCCTTAAAGGAAAACGGCACTTTAGAGAAAAAAAACTGTCCTTCATCCACAATCCTTATGTGAGACATGAACACACGTCTTTGTGTGCATTCTAAAGACCTAAGAACACCCAAAAAAAATACACGTCATGGGAAACGCCTATAAGACCTTTTGGAAAAAAACCCCAAACGATGCCCCGTTTAGGTATAATTTGACGTGCATATGAACCAAGCGACCGCGTATAAATACGTCTTTGGTGTTAAAGCACCCGTCTTTGCATCTTGGGGTCATCACCACACCAAATGGTGTTTGGACAGAAGGTGCATGCTGTTGGAGACACATTTGTTGAAATGTAATAAAAGTCATTTCAACCAATGACTTTAAAATAAAATGTAAATATACAGTATTTCTATAACTCTGTTGTTGGCTATTTGATGTCTGGAACATTTGCTTTTCTTTCTGACTTTGTGTGGAGGGGCCGGGGGGGGGGCAAATGAAAGACATGGTAGCGTGAGAAGAGATGAAGAAATGGAGCAAAACAAATCAATATATCTTCAAGGCAGAAAGCAACATGCAACACAAGCTGACATATTTCCAAGTTTGTTTTGGAAGCTGTGACGTTTGCTCTGCCGTGAGAGTAATTGTGCTAACAACTAAATACGTGACATTTGCTCAACAATTGAAGGGGATGTCAGAGAGCAGCACTCGTCTTTTTTAACAACTGCAGCGTGTGTGTGTGTGTGTGTGTGTGTGTGTGCGTCTCCGAGTGGGAAGATTGTTCCAATCAACTCCACGCTGTTAGACAAATTTCAGTGGCCTTTCCAAAAGCATTTCCAAAATGTCATGGAAGATGTTGTGCGGGCATTCGGTTCAAGGTTGGAACGGTGAGCTCTGTTGGGAGTAGCCGCTTTCATTAAAAAGTTATTATGCTACAAGGGCAGCGCTTGTTGGTCCGCTGCAATCCAATGTCAGTATTCCCCGTAATCCAGCCGGATGACATTTTAATCACTACTGACTTTGACTTGTTTGACTTATGGAAATAGGCCACCGTGGTCAAACGTGTTCTTTATGCTTTTGTATCGCACGCAGTTTTACAAACTTTGGCTACTACTGCATGTATACTTTGGCAACCAAACGTCTCAGTAACCATTGGATCCAAAGCTCTGCATCTTGATGCCTACCGGGTCGGCTGGTTGTGTTTGAGATGGGCAAGGCTGAATCCTCAACGTTACCTCCTGTCCACACGAACCGGAGATATTTTATGAAACGCACACAAGCACAAGTTTTATTCATGCCTTAATGGCTTATTTTCTCTGATTGTATCTACTATATTGGGTAATATGACCGTAAAGGTGACTATAGGGGTGCTAGTTCATGTCTAAAGGGCTCTAATAATGGTAATAATTGTATTTGGAAAGGTTTTCTATGTTTTTTCTTGGTTTATTATTATTGAATCCTAACTCCCTTATCGCAGAACCAATTGTTACGGCGATAAATACCGTATGTTATTCTTCACTCTGAGGTTGCAGAATTAGTGTTTGTGGCATGTACTCACAGCATTTGTACTGTAATCGGTACAAATAAACTGTAATGGGGGTGCCTTCATTTGGATTACGTGAACTCTGGGCCAATATGTGTTTTTTGGAGTCGTCTTTAGAACTTACTGGGATCCAAATGATGTTCCACCTGCTTGAATGAGCTGAGTATCAAACTCCACAACATGTTTGCAATCAGCAACATGGTTAAACACAAACTGCAGTGATGCAGTGTCATGGAAGCACAATATTTCAAACATAATCTTCTTGATTGCCAGCGTATGATCCCGTCAGATACTAAGGGAATGGTTCCATGATTGATGGATGATGAGCTTTGCTTGTCTTCCCTTCATCTGGCGCCATGATTAAAAGCTAGCCTGCTTTAGCAGTACACACCAGTACTCCCACACCAGGATCACACGGGTCCCCAGCACTCCCCCGAGTCGCCAGCAAAGCACTTTGCACTTCATTGTTTTGGTTGTCAGCCTGCAATGGGCCACTTAGACGCTCACAATATATTTCTCAGTAGACCACGGAGCATCGTTCGTTTAAAGGAACACACCTGCCTGCGTACCGTTAAATGAAATATTGGTTTTTTACACATTCTTGAGGACGGAATGGGGTCATTTTGCAGATAAATAACCCAATGAATGAATGCACTTAACTGTCTTTTAGGTGCTTGTATATATGCAATATGCTATGAAACGTACATTTTGTAAAGTCCTCTTTTTAAAAGAGTACATGGTGTTTGGTGCACCGTGTGTGAAATCACGTCTTCCCGGTTAGCTGGCACCACGTTCTCATATTATGTTCACGTAAATGTGCTTCTTCTTCTTTGTTTTTGTTTTTTTATGACTTGTCCATTATTTGGCAGTAACACGTTCACTGGCACATCTTTGTGGAGCAGATGGAGTCATTTGAAATGAGTCAATATAGACCTTGGATGATCATGGCTTTGGAAGCTCATCACTGATGGCCGTTTTGCTGTCATGGTGTAAGTGCTGTAAAGCTCTAGAGTGACGTAATGCACCTGAATGCCTCATGTGAGCAGCCCGGCAAAGTGCATGACGTTCTGTGTGCCTTATATGAACGTATCATTTTATTTCATTGATATGACTTGCTAGATGATTGTTGGTCTTCTTACATGGTTCATTTGTGCATTTCTTCTTGACTAGATACACACAGTATTGCAGTATTAGCTTCAGCTCGTCAGCATTCACACGTGATTTCAACATAAATGATCTTCTCCAGTTTTTAAAGTAGTTTTTGATGACTTTGTCTTCTAACAGGCCTTCTTGGTGTACAGCGTGTCAGAGGTATTTGAAGGCATACTGTATTACTGCAGGTATTACTGTATTACCAGCAAGTTTCCAAGTGTTGGCAATGAAAGAAGGAAGGAAAGACGTGGAAAGAAAGTGTTTCATCTGTGCCCATTTCTGCTTGTATTGTATTCCAGTTTTTGTTATTCCGCCATCTTGTTTCCATGCCAATTGAGATGCAAAATGCAAAGTGAAGGGAGAAGGTTTCAGAGCAACCATTAAGGAGCGTTTGAGAAGGAAGGAGATGATGCACGGAGGGAGAAGAAGCTTGCAGAAGAAACACAGGGTAAAGTCCACCATTGTTTCCTGTCTCTTTTTTCTCCTCCACCTGCTGTTGGAGAAATCCCACCCATTTCATCATGCCTGTCCTCGTACAGAAAAACCCAGCGTTGCGTGTTTTGCCTCGCTGCCCCCTGCCAGAGCGTCGCCACGCGCCACTCAAAGACTGATAAATTGCCACCACTCGCCTCGTTTTTTATCAAGGCCACCTTGTTGTGGAACACCTTTCCCCGTGCGCTCCTCAGCCACAACAAGAGCAATCTCCCGGCGCCAACAATGGCGGCCAGGCGGGAGGAGGAAGTGGTCAAATACAGGCAAGGCCCCGGAGGGCTCGTGAGACATATAGCTTTTTAATCCCAATCCCTCCACCCCCACGTTTTGCAATGCTATTTTGAAACTACAGTAATCCCTCGCCTTGAATTATGTGGCATTAATCTATCATGGTATAATATCTAATATAAGATATGAATTCATAAACATGCTCTTTTGTGGTTGTAAATGGCTATTATTGGTCCAAAATATGCATATTTAAGCTAATTTCATGTCGTTTTTACTTAAATGGAGTAAATGGAGTATCAAGCATCCAAATGACCTAAATGAAGTAAAATACAAATCCAATGCAATCAAAGACTTTGAGATGACACGTAGCATTCAGGAAGTAAAACGACAAGAAGAAGGAACTCTCCATGAGATCATATCACATCTTATTTATGTCTAATATTGTAGGTTTTATTTTCCATTATCATGTACACTACTTTGGGTAATATAGGGGTGTTATCTCGAGGGCTCTAATGTTGAAAAACATATTGGGAAGGTTATAAACAGGGTTTTCTATGCTCTAACTACAAAAAGAATCCATTTATAATAATAGAAATAAATCCAAGTGGCCGTCGGCACTCATCAGAAAAGCAACAACATGGATGGAAAACAACAAACTCATTTGTTGCATTAAAACTCAGTGTCAGGATATTCAATGAAGCTAGCATGACAGCCTCACGTGGTTGTTGTCATGTGATGAGTAAGAAGCTGCTGCCATCGATGTTGACGGCCTTCCAGCATTCAAAGGTTCAGTCAGTCGTGCTGGGCTCACGTCCGTGTTTAGTGATTGGGGAGTTGGACCTGGGGCATATGCAAGTTCCTCAGGTGACACAGATGCGACGGCAATGAGCGCTGAGTCGTAGATCAACTTCACCGCCATATTGGGTGTGGCAGGAGAGAACGGGGAGTATGCCTAATTCATGTACCAGCAGGTTTACAGTCCAAAGAAGATCTCCTTCTTTCGGTTTCTTCAACATATTTCTATAGTTCTATAGTATATAGTTATATATAGTTATATATAGTTATATATAGTTATATATAGTTATATAATATTTCTATAGTTCTATAGTTCTATAGTATATCGTTCTAATATTTCTATAGTTCTATATTTCTATATTTCTATAGTTCTATAGTTCTATAGTTCTATAGTATATCGTTCTAATATTTCTATAGTTCTATAGTTTTATAGTTCTATAGTTCTATAGTTCTATAGTATATAGTTCTAATATTTCTATAGTTCTATAGTTCTATAGTTCTATAGTATATTGTTCTAATATTTCTATAGTTTGATGAAAGTGCAGGATTATGGAGAAGTGAATGAAGAGAAAATAAAGATGCAAAAGCACACGTCAAGGCACTGCTAAATCTTTCATCAGTTGAATATTCATTAAGCAAGATGCCCCAAAGGATATTTTTGGCCTTTTGAAAGAACAGGTCATGTGACTAACAAACACGACCTCACTAAGAAGAACAGGAGAACAAAAAGTGTGACAACTAACCTCCCAATCATTTCTGTGGCTGTCATTTGTGGCCGCTGCGTGACTGTAAAGAACGTATCCAGGCGGCCGCGATGCGAAGGTTGCGTCATCCCATAGATTAGCGCGGCGTGCTGCCGCGTTCGGAGGCTCCTACGCCGGAGAGCAGGGAATCGAAGCAAGTGGAAGGACACTGAGGTGCGGAGATCGATTGAATAGTACTTGTTTGTTTTTTTGCAAAGCCTCTCCGGCCTGACCTTGGATCTCGTCAACTGTGGCCAAACACTCGCTGGACACTTCATTAGGCGCACATGAGAGGTCATCCGAGCGCTTCATCAAAAATATTCTCTCTACAACAATAACAATATTTGCATATTTTTTTCTACAGCTTTTGTCAACGTGTGGAGGTCAGGGTTTTTCAACGATGCCCCCATAGAAAAAAAGGAAGGTTGCCAGGTGCCACATCGATATTCTTCACATTGAATTAATATCATTTAACACGCTAAAACCAATCCAACATAGGTCATGATTTTCTTGTTACGAGGCGCCTGAAGCCTGATAGTTGAACCTCAATGCAGAAACTGGAAGAACAATATTTATTTCATAACAATAAAATGGATAAAAAGAAGAAAGAGAACAAAAGTAGATGACAACAAAATGTTGGTGTGAATCCACACTACCGGAATCTTGCAAAACTTGGAGACGTGTGTTATCATACCTAATCAGGTAGCATCCAAGATAGAAGATAACATAAAAGATAGAAGATAGCATAGAAGATGGACGATAGCATAGAAACATCGAAAGCCTTTCATAGGATACCAACTTACCTTCATAACTTTAGCAATAATGAAGTTAGTTGTTGCGACATAGTATCAGACCAAAGCTGTTAATATCCACGTATACATGGACCCAAATATTCCAATTCCATTCGGTTTATTTGCTCCAACGGAAAGAATGTAACCTTTGTATACACCTCATTCCCAAAGAAAAGTGCCAATCCCAATGAATATATAACGGGATTCCCAAGGGTGGAATATTCCTTTAACCAATCTGATTGATTGAAAGTTGCTCCAGACGTTCTTCACTTTTAAAAATGGAGGCCAGCAATCGGCACTGGACTGCTAAGGAAAGTTTGTTTTTCATCCAAACTAAATTCCAAGACTGGACGAAGGAAAAACTGGCAATACGGAGTTATTCCAACAAGTGGAAGAAAAACTCGGGGAAGTGATGTTGATGTTTACGTTTTACCGGGCATGCCCCATTGACTATTCTGTTGGATTATAGCGGCACATGTAGACAAGATATTGGAATATTGCTTTCCATGGATACCATGGTTTTGGGAAAGGTCATTTGGAAAGATTCCATTGGAAAAGAGAAAAACTCCTGATGTAAACGTGGCTAATGAGAACAATCACCAATTTAGAGTGACTCAACACAGCAATACTTTTCTTCATACTTTTTTCGTATACTACCTAAATGGAATATTTTGTAGTTAAACCTATTAACAACCTTGTAAATACAGTTTTCACATTATTGGAGCCCCCCAGACGTGAACAGCAGGAGGTCGCACACCAGTAGGAAGGACATGATGATGATGACGGAACACATTCAGAAACTTGACATCGCAAAGCAGGATGCAGAACAACTGGCACGGGACCACCGCACCGGTGGGCTTGGTTGGCTCCGCTCACGCTAGCATCCCCTGAGGCCCATCCATGACCCGTACCCACCCAACCAAAAAGTGCCAGCGGTGTTATGCGGGCCTCCTGCAGGGCAACACTGGCACTGACCTCCAGAGTGTAAAAGGCTGGCTTAATATGAAATGCAGGGACTTAACTTAACTTAACTTTGCTTTTGCTCTAGGTCAGCCTTTCTATGCTGAAAAAGATTTTCTACAAAATAGAAGCGTGATGCCCAATGCGCACGGTGTCTTGATGGATGGCCAATGTCAGGCCAGGGTGACATGGCCGCCAAGCTGTGGAAGCTGACAAAGAAACTTGGATGAATCTGCAGTGTCTTGGTCTTTCATAATTGTTGTACTCTTGGACAAATGTACCAGAGTAACGCCCGTATTCCAATACGTACACAGGGAAATGTACTGGATTTCCTTGCAATAATTAGCATAGAAGTTTCTAAATGGAGGAGCTCAGCTGTGTTGTAAAACAGCTTGAGGTGTGTTGCTTATTGTTCGTGTCTTAGTGGATGTGTAGTGGTCTGAAACCCCCACACTTCACTGTGTGCTCCAGAAATACTGAATGCAGCTCACAGTGTCAAGCTCGGAGATGATGGCATGCTAATGTGCAACATCAACCTCTCATCCGCGTGCTGACATCCCATCAGCAGTCCAAGTGCGGCTTATTTACTATTCCAGGCTTCTCCTCCAGACGCTCCGCCGGCATTCCTGTACGCTTGACTCTTGCACTTTCCAGTATTCAGAATTAGTGCTGCTTGATTATTTCCTTTCAATTTGTCATCATGCTCATGCCTTTCTTTGGGAACGTCCTCCTCCTCTCACGCATGCAAACATCTCAGTTGGCCAGGAACCGCAGCCTCCTGGAACGCCTCCACTGCTGCCTTTCATAAGCTGGAATGGGTTGTTGGTGCGGAGTAGATGAGAAGATGAGATGAGTAGTGGAGGCCTGTATTGTCTGCTACGTTCCCAAAGAGGCAGCATCGGCCTCAATGCTTCATACGCCATCGCACTCCAGGCGGGGAAATGTGATTTGTTGATGAGATGAGCAGTCAATCAATGATGTTGATGTGAGACTTCAAACTCTAATGTTGCTCAAATGCCTTTTCAGTCTGTCCAAGCCAGCAGCTGCAGTATTTATGGAGCCATTTGCAGCAGGCTTTGTTGGGGGATCCTGGGATCCTGGGATCCTGGGATCCTGGGATCCTGGGATCCTGGTATCCTGGTATCCTGGGATCCTGGTATCCTGGTATCCTGGGATCCTGGTATCCTGGGATCCTGGTATCCTGGGATCCTGGTATCCTGGTATCCTGGGATCCTGGTATCCTGGGATCCTGGGATCCTGGTATTCTGGTATCCTGGGATCCTGGGATCCTGGTATCCTGGGATCCTGGTATCCTGGTATCCTGGGATCCTGGGATCCTGGGATCCTGGGATCCTGGGATCCTGGGATCCTGGTACCCTGGGATCCTGGTATCCTGGTACCCTGGGATCCTGGTATCCTGGTATCCTGGGATCCTGGTATCCTGGGATCCTGGGATCCTGGGATCCTGGTATCCTGGTATCCTGGTTTTTCTTCATTCAGTCACTGTTGTGTGTTTTGGATGATTCAATACTAAAAGCTTCGTTGCCTGCATATGTTTGTAAAAACCAGAACGCTTGATTTCAACAATGGATTTTTTCCACATTTCTTTTTGTTGACAATATCATATCTACAGGGCTGTAATAGTATAGTCAAATCTTATTTAGAAGGTCATAAGCAGATTTTCTATGCTATAACTATGAAAATATTCCATTTATTGAAGAGAACCTATTATGCTTTTCCACTTTTCTGACCTATAAATGTATTTATAATATTATATTCTCATGTTAAACAAAGCCAAAGCATCAGATAATGAGATTTTTGATTTGGAAATGAGCCATAAAAAGTTTAGGATGGCTCTGCATGATCACGTTTTTTCCTAACATCGCGTTCTACTGACTTCAATGCCATCCAGATTTCCTTGCCTGCACTCGGTAAATACGGACCTATGTATCTGGAAGTCCTCAGGAGCACTTGGCAGTGTGACCAATCATGGAGGTGCAGAATCTGGAAGATCTAGAAAGCTTTCTGTGCTGGTTATCGCCTGTAGCTGTAGTTCGATTCCACCCTCGGCCATCTCTGTGTGGAGTTTGCATGTTCTCCCCGTGCATGCGTGGCTTTTCTCCGGGTACTCCGGTTTCCTCCCACATTCCAAAAACATGCTAGGTTAATTAGCCACTCCAAATTGTCCATAGGTATGAATGTGAGTGTGAATGGTTGTTTGTCTATATGTGCCCTGGGATTGGCTGGCCACCAGTCCAGGGTGTACCCCGCCTCTCGCCCAAAGACAGCTGGGATAGGCTCCAGCACCCCTGTGACCCTTGTGAGGATAAGCGGTAGAAAATGAATGAATGAGTAAATGAGTGAATGAATGAATGAATGAATGAATGAGTGAATGAATGAATGAATGAATGAATGAATGAGTGAATGAATGAATGAGTGAATGAGTGAATGAATGAATGAATGAATGAATGAATGAATGAATGAATGAGTGAATGAGTGAATGAAGTAAAAATTGTCCATTGTCATTGAGGAGAACAGCTTGGTCCCGTCGTGAGTTCTGGTCCTGCAACGCTCCACACAGGACACATTGATGGTGGTGCATAGATTGTACCGCTTGTCGGAGCAGTTCTCTTTTTTCTGACAGGACTCAATGGAGGGATGCCCCCCCCCCCCTCGTATCAGCTGTCCAACGTCAAGTATCACAAAACCGAAAAAGTCTTTCTGTTGTTCAATGTCATGGAGGCATTTCTCTCACGTTGCTTTTTCCCCATCAATTACTCTTACCTGCACAGGATGTTTGCCATCAATCATCCCGTCCAGGGTGTGTGTGTGTGTGGCGGTGGGGGGTTGGGGGGGGGGGGGGGGGGGGGGGGGGGGCGTCGTGCTTGGTTATAGTTGGTGAGCAGCTGCTCTGAAGCGGAAATAAGGAGAGCCAACGAGACAGACTGGCTTTTCACTACTCAGTTTTTAGAATTCCACGCTCGTCGGTGGCCATGTTGGAATCAACCAAGGGGGCCAGTTTAGTGGACAGTGAAGCCCCACAAGAGCTGAGCTCAGCATTTCAAAACAGTGAGTGGAAATGACCCGTATCTTTTCAGCATACACCAACATCTGTGCTTTATACTTTTACTGCATGTCATCGTTGGCAAACTGCAGCCCGCGGGCGGATAGGGGGCATGCCAACAGGCAAACTCTGCCTTTTCCTGGGGCCCCTGAGAGACCAGGTTTTGGGCATTTACGATGTAATCATGAAACAACAATGTAGTAAGCCCCCCATGGGGACTGTCCTATCACGGCCATCTGCAGTCGCTGCTGTCTGCGTCAATCAGTGCGAGACGCGAGGTTTGTTTGTTTATCGGACACCAATTATGAAATTTTCAATGTGCATGGATTGTGTGGGGGCCCCATGAATGCCTTGCTTTGAGCCCCCAAGGACCCTTGCCCCGCCACCGTCTGCGGGCCATATATGTCCCAACTGTTCCTAATTATTTTATTATATAACACAGAAGTTATTTTCAGTTCTATTTTGAAAAACAAAGTCAAAATAATTGCAACATTTTGTGAAACTTTCCAGTGACGTACAGATCGTTATCGTAATCCAAGGGACTCTTGGAAGGATTGTGATGATGGGCAAAATTCCCCCAAATGCAGATTTCTTTCACTTTCAAGAGTGGATGGTTCGAGCTGTAGACTAGAAGTGTTGTTAACTTCAATACCGTCAGACCGTCTGTTTAGAACTTCAACTTGATCCATTTGCAACTTTTGGTAGACCTCAGGACAAACCAAGGGACACACACACTTGGGTTCTCTCACTGACCCCCTCTACCATCATTACCATCATTCATCTCGCTGGCAGAGTGAAGTGTGAGGCAGATGATCGGCAGTGACGCCCCCCCCCCCCCCCCCCCAAGATCTATAGCTCTCCTGTCTGCAGCGGTAGAGAAAATAGGGGAATATTGCTCATGTTTATGGCCGTGTTAGTGTGTGTGTCCTCGTCTTATGGACCTCAGTAATGCCTGACGCCGACCAGCATGGTGAAGCATCTCACAACTTTGTGTACTGTTCCAGAAAATGTGCTGACGTCTGCTTTGTGTACATACGGTGGAACCCGCTTAAGTTGAGTGATGCACACTCGGCTTCAACGTCATAAAAGGCCTTCAAATGTGTGCTTTCTTTGTCCTATCGGTCGTACAATGTTGCACAAATGTGCCAGCTGATTGGGCATGCCGCTGGAGGGTTTGTCATCATGCTGAGCACGTTCATGCCAAGTGTTTAGCATCATTTCCTAAGGACAATAGCTGATTTAACCGAAGCACCACGTTTACCTGAAGTAACCCTGACATTCAAATGTGCATCCCTTGCTCACCTATGTTCTTAACCACAATACTCTACTACTATTACTATTACTACAGTAATACATGCACAAATGGAAAAAATATATATTATTTCTTATGGGAAAAATGTATTTGGTTGGAGTGCTGATTCAGTCAGACCTTCTGGAACAGATGAATGATGCTAACCATCAATTTCTACAAGTCATCGCTCTCCAAACTTATGTGGCTAATAAGACAGGAAGCGCTGTAGTTCCTGTCTCCTGTCCGTGTATTAGACTAATGGCCGCTGTCTCATCGGATAAGAGGCCTAGAAAATGCACGGATGGACGGACGCTGACTAACCTCAGACTGCTGTACTGGATCATAGTTTCACGTGTGTGATGGACTTGGCGTGTCAGGAGCATGAAAGCAGAACAGTGTAGTCCGGCGTTCACTCTCAGGCTCTGACAGCTAAGAGTTAATTGCACACCCGACTTCTGAACGCGGACGCTTTGCTCGTACGTATCGTTACTTTTACACGCCTCCTGAGCAGCTTCGTCAAACGATACGCTAACTTGGACCTCTCATCATGTCATAAAAGTTCTTGGACGGGTTAAGCCGTTTATTACACAGTATGGCAGAGAATCGAGTTTATTGAGTAAAGTAACGTTGGCTTAAGCAGCATGTTGGAGTAATGCTCCAGCTCAAGAGAGTGGGAATTATTTTTGTACTCTCCATTAGAATTAGTGTGTAAACATCCATTGTTTGTAATTACCGCTGTCTTTCGTCCGTGCTTCATCATATTTCATTAAAAACAAAGTATAATTGCCTACTAGCATCCCGAACGCTAATGAGTTGAGTCATGAGCCATGAAGCACCATCGTACCGTGTACTACGTTCAGAAAATACCCGTCACCATTAGTCTTGAAATAATAGCCTTCCTCAAGGAAATCTTGGTCGTCCAAATATGTTAGAGGCTGTCACATGAACGAGGCCACGTTTAATAATCATCTTCTCTGGCTTACGTAGTCTGTATTTTTGGATGGAGCACACCAGGACGCTGGCAAAATAGGAATGGAAATGAGAATAGAGTATATTCATCATGACATGATCATCAGTGCTGTGTTGGAGTACCACATGTTTGTCCGTTGACGTGTTTTACTACATTCCCAACAGTAGACTTTAAAGACAAAAGACGGATGGTCTCCAGGCTTTGGCTTCTCCTTCATACTATGACCAAGACCTTAGCAACCTTTTTTCCATGTTTACATTTGTTGCCAATATCCATGACTTCCTTTTTTGTTGCCTTGGTGATCAACATCTCTACCTGAGGATGACCTACAAAATGGTGTTCATTTCATTCATCATATATTTGGCAATTGCCAGTATTATTCATTTGGATGCTAATCATAACTCTGTATGTTGTAAAGTGCAACTATACGGGACTAATAATGACATAATAATAATAATAATAATGTTTCAAGGTGGTGCCCCCGTCTTTTTATGAAATTGTTGCAATTTGCAATATGTCCCACGCATACTATGTTTGACACAAGTACACGTTCATGAGATGATGTTTGCCAGTGGCCAAAGTGTTTATTTCACAATACGATCATGTCCCACCCTGACTTGCATCAAAGGCCACTGAACAAGGAGACAAACCGTCGCTGCATAATCAGCAGCCGCAGCACAGAGTATCTGCATTTAATAATAATTAATAACTCTTAGCCCCCTGCAGCCATAACGCTTCCTTTCCCCCGTCAGTCATCCAAGGTCTGCCCGTCTTAGATGATGTCCACTGCTGCTATGACAACTTCTATCCTTTTAGTGGCCATTTGACACAGTGACAGCTGATGATGATGATGATGATTACGGCTTCCTTCCTCGAGGCTTTCCTGATCTCCAACTCTGCTTGCCGCTGTTTATTGCCTCTGTAGTGCAAGGAAGTCCTGGGTGGCCGTTGGGTGCCCCAAACTAGCTGGACTGGATGAGACAGCCGCATTGTTGGGAGTGATGACGGGGGCCACTAATGGCCTCTTGTTTGTGACGTGGGGGCACCCACACAAACAACGCCACCGCCACGGTGTCCCGCTTAGCACCTTTTAGAAGATCCCGGGTGTGGTAAACAATGACCCGGCTGGTTTTTGGTGTTTAGTGGAGATACTTTGCGTGTCTGCAGAGGCACTAAATGTGCTCTTGTTTTAGCGATAAAAGCTTTCCATGACTTATGCTTCTCTCTATGCTTTTTTTTTTCAGGAACTGAATGAGACGGCGAAAGAACTGTGAAACTTTGAAGATCAGCAGCTTGTGTGTGTTGGTGAGAAAGTACACTGCAGTTTTCCTGAGCTTTGAAAAGTGCAGGTAATATCTGAGCAAATATGGTCAGATAACTTCTTATGCACTCACCCTACATTTAGCGGGGATGTGGGTCAGACTGACTCTTTTTAGATACTGTTCTCATTACCTTTTTGGGTCACTCAGACTTTTGCACCGGGCGCCTTTTAAATAAATAATAAATGTCTCTGATAAGCTCATCGTCTATAAATACCTGAGGATGTGTTGTCGGCAGGAGCACGGACAGGAATTCTGGGCCCCACAGACCACTGTTGTCGCTACATCTTCATAATCTTTCACAGGGGCCCTTGGAATGGTCCTAACTTATTTCGCCTAGACGGGGGTCCTGGTTGAAGGACCTTTTAAAATACTTGAAGTTGGTGAGGAACCAACGAGTAGAGTAGTTGGTGAGGAACCAACGAGTAGAGTAGTTGGTGAGGAACCAACGAGTAGAGTAGTTGGTGAGGAACCAATGAGTAGAGTAGTTGGTGAGGAACTAAGGTACATTACTTTAGAGTAGTTAGTGAGGAACTAATGAGTAGAGTAGTTGGCGAGGAACCAACGAGTAGAGTAGTTGGTGAGGAACCAACGAGTAGAGTAGTTGGTGAGGAACCAATGAGTAGAGTAGTTGGTGAAGAACCAACGAGTAGAGTAGTTGGTGAGGAACCAATGGGTAGAGTAGTTGGTGAGGAACCAATGAGTAGAGTAGTTGGTGAGGAACCAACGAGTAGAGTAGTTGGTGAGGAACTAATGAGTAGAGTAGTTGGTGAGAAACCAACGAGTAGAGTAGTTGGTGAGGAACCAACGAGTAGAGTAGTTGGCGAGGAACCAACGGGTAGAGTAGTTGGTGAGGAACCAACGAGTAGAGTAGTTGGCGAGGAACCAACGGGTAGAGTAGTTGGTGAGGAACCAACGAGTAGAGTAGTTGGTGAGGAACCAACGAGTAGAGTAGTTGGTGAGGAACCAACGAGTAGAGTAGTTGGCGAGGAACCAATGAGTAGAGTAGTTGGTGAGGAACTAAGGTACATTACTTTAGAGTAGTTAGTGAGGAACTAATGAGTAGAGTAGTTGGTGAGGAACCAATGAGTAGAGTAGTTGGTGAGGAACCAATGGGTAGAGTAGTTGGTGAGGAACCAACGAGTAGAGTAGTTGGTGAGGAACCAATGAGTAGAGTAGTTGGTGAGGAACCAACGAGTAGAGTACTTGGTGAGGAACTAATGAGTAGAGTAGTTGGTGAGGAACCAATGAGTAGAGTAGTTGGTGAGGAACCAACGAGTAGAGTACTTGGTGAGGAACTAATGAGTAGAGTAGTTGGCGAGGAACCAACGGGTAGAGTAGTTGGTGAGGAACTAATGAGTAGAGTAGTTGGTGAGGAACCAACGGGTAGAGTAGTTGGTGAGGAACCAACGGGTAGAGTAGTTGGTGAGGAACCAACGGGTAGAGTAGTTGGTGAGGAACCAACGGGTAGAGTAGTTGGTGAGGAACCAATGAGTAATTAGTGGTAATGATTGGGTACTGTAGGTTCGTTCATCATGAATTACCATAATTTTGTGTACCTTATTGTGAATAATTGTACAGATATGGTCAAAGCCCTTAACTCTCCATTAGCGAAGCCAAGCCAAGAAGATGGTAAAGTGTTCCCTACCATCCCAGAAGGAATTAATTGAAGAGACGATAGTGTAAGACATTTTGGGGGAGGGGGTTATGACCCATTTAATGTTCCGTGTTGAAATGATCAGTGGAATGTGCTGCAGGCCAATAAACAAGCAAGCTGTGGGCAGCAAATGGCCCCCGGGCCGCCCTTTGGACACAGGTGGAATAACTAGTAATGAGACATATTGCGTCTAATGTGTCACCTGCGGGGTACTTTTCAAATGAGTCAGACTTGGCAGCTGGTAGCCCTCTGCCACGCGGGCCCGTTCAGGCGGGCGGAAGCTGAGGACAAGGTGGAAAGTGAGCTGACTCTGCGGGGATGACATCCAGAAATAGACGTGGTCAGATGGGGCAGTATTGATCAGTGGGGGGGGCGGGGATCTGCACACTGGTGCCAATGTCAGAGGCAATAGATTAGTATGTATCAGTCATAGTAAACATAATAATAATAATAAACATAATAATAATAAACATAATAATAATAAACATAATAATGGACATGATGACTGAACACAACAAACCAACCTGACGTACAACTACAACTTATATAGCTCTCTTGATTGGCGTTTAGGAAAATGTGGGCATGCCTTGACGTTCTCATTCCTATGACATGTTACAAGTTGGATTTAATACGCATTGTACAGCAGAGATGAGCAAACTGTGGCCCGTGGGCCACACCAGGCCCACAAAAGGTGACTTAACACTTGGTGGGGAAACCCTTGCTGGCAAGCTCAGAACTTTGTGTTTCTTGTAGTTGGTCACCAGGATTGCCCACGTCCCAGGGGGGATTTTAGTCAGAAAAACACCCCCAAAGAAAAATCTTGCCACCTCCGTGTTTGACAGATGGTGTTGACAGATGGCTCATCTTCACCACTTCTCTGCCTCCTCTTTGCCTCACGACCAAGAGCGACGTGTTTCCTCTCACGTGACCACATCACATTCTCCCGAGCCTTCAAACTTCAAGAGGCAAGATTTGTCACCAATGCTTTTCCTGGCGACTGTGCTGCCAACTCGCTTGATATCAGGAACCCATCGTGTCTTCACCTGGCCCGGTCCCTCATCTTTCTTATCCTTACCTCACCCAATATCTTTATTTGATCTTTATTATTCCATTTCCTACTTATTGGGCCTGAATGGAAGGACTCATTTGTGTCTTTCATGGACACATAACTGGTGTGCAGTCCCTGTTATTGAATAAGATATTATGGTATGTCTTGGATGGGGTCAGTAGCCCTTTGCTGGCTGTCATTTACCCAGTAAAGTGGAAAGGAGATGTCAACAATTCCTTGGGGAGGTGCACATGAAAAAAACAATGTTTTAATGAATCATAAACTACATATATGAGCATGGTGGTGGGTGAGGGGGGGGTTGTCTCCCTGCGAGCCATGAGTGCAGTAATTGGTGAGGGAAACTGACAGAAGGTTAACTTCTGCTATGGATGGATTTGCTTGTCAACTCATTTCCCAATCAATTTGTGGCCTGAGTGATCTCACGCTTTATTATTGTGAACATCGGAAGAAGATGTGGATGTTCAAATGAAGAGTCCAGTTTTCAACTTCATTCATTTTCTACCGCTTATCCTCACGAGGGTCGCTGGGGTGCTGGAGCCTATCCCAGACGTGTTGGGGCGAGAGGCAGGGTCCACCCTGGACTGGTGGCCAGCCAATCCCAGGGCACATATAGACAAACAACCATTCACACTCACATTCATTCACTCTATCAGCCTGAAAAATTCATTTTTAAAGGTTTGGGACCCCAACCAACCACAGTGAGAGCTGTTATCCTCAAATGGTGAAAGCTGGAGTACCCGGAGAAAACCCACGCAGAGATGGCTGAGGGTGGAATCGAACTCCTAGCTGTGTGGCCTGCACGCTAACCACTCACACTTTTTTCTCGAAAATCAAAATGTTCCATACCATAACATAAATTCCCTGGGTTCGTCAGAAATTGGACCCCAGATGTCCTAAGAAGTCAAGGTCAAAGAGGGACGGGCGGGGGCGGACCGGAGGTGAGTGACATTACTGACACCTAGTGACTAGAATACTAGAATACTAGAATACTAGAATACTAGAATACTACGCTGGTGTTTCTTCTGAATGCCTCATATTTGGATTTTGGTTACTTTAGCCATTCTTTTTGTTGACAATGCTGAATATAAGCAAAATATATGCTTAAATGTGCATGTTTTGATTAATGATAGGTCGTATTCAACCATGAAACAGCATGATTTATTCTTTTATATTCATATATATATATTATATATTTATATATCTACATCCGGGATACAGTGAAGCTCCTAGGGATGACAGAATGGCAGAATTTCAGTTCAGCTTCACTTCAGTAGTCACATGCAATTGTCACATTGTGGGGTGCAGAGAAGGGGTGGGGTGCAGAGAAGGGCCCACAGTGGAACATAAAAGATGCAAAAAGGCGTGGCCGAGGGCGGTGGTTGCTGAACGCACATACAAAGGTAGCAAGGTGGTAAGATCTGGCATAATCTGGCATCTAAGTAGACGGGTGGCCAATCAGCATCCGGTAGATCCACCTCCAGCCAGGCCCAGATGATCTGGAACAGAAGGAGAAAGCAGAGGTGAGACATTTCTAGAGAAACTGCCTTCTCCGGTTAGTGTTAACTTTGAATATGTTTCATCTTGCATTACACCCTTTTGCTCTTTTTTCAATTTTGGCTTTCTTTTTATGTTTTTTTTGATAGGCCAATAAAAAAGACTCCAGGGTAAAAGTTAATATATCACACACAAGTTGCTTGTGTGTGATATATTATATATATATATATATATATATATATATATATATATATATATATATGCTAACAGCACGGAGGGAATACAAGGGAAAAAAGCCTCATCTTGATAAGGACGACCTTCTGTGGTCTTAAATCAAGCCATCATAAAGGTGACAGCGTAATAATGTTGTTTAGAGAGTAGCGTACCAATGGAAATGTGAGGAAGACATCCATGTGAATTGTGTTGTCCTTGTTTTCCTCCCACCTTGTTATTGATGCGCCTCTTCATCCTCGCAGCACGATGCTCATGCTGTGTATCTATCGGGTGGGGATCTATTCGTCTTGTCACCGCTTGCATCTCCTGCCTGTCTATATTCATAGCCAGCTTCTTCTTGGCTCGCATTCAGCTGCTGAATCATCACTTTGACTCTCTTCCTGTCCAACACACACGCAGCGCCCAAACATCCGTCATTTCCACACATCCATGCAGCAAAGAGGAAGAATAATTAGTTAATATTGAGCTTCTTAAGGTATCCAATCCAGACACTTGGGTCCACCACAACACTGACTACAGCCGCGCTGCTAACACAAAATAGCAGCACAACATGTACATAGGCGCAACATACATAGGGCCACTATGACTATGAGGAATAATAAACTACTATGTTAGCTCTACACACGTAACCTTTTACAGTACTACTATACACGCTGGGACTCAGCATCACTCCCATTTTAGGGGTGGACAAAACCTCTTTATCTCCAACTATTGTCATATTAAACCTCATGGACCCTATGGATTATGGATACTTGCTGCAGACTATTCCAGCTACATGTTTTGATCTGACAAATCTCAAGTAACTTTGATCAAATGTAGACGGACTACAGCGTCTGCTTGGCGGCAGCAATTCAACTGCAATGGAAAAAAAAAACAGCCATGCATCACTCGCTGGCACTGGGGACAACGAGTTAGGGTGGATTGCAAGGTTTACGTAAAGCACTTGATGTGGGCTTCCAATAGTGCCGCTTCCATATCACGTGGATTGCACTGGTCTACAAGCAAAAGGCTTCCAGGAGAAAAGTAGTGACAATTTTCTTGGTTTGGATCATAAAGGAAAAGTAAGTCAGATAGACTACAGTTTCCAAGGTGCAGTATTGGATCAAAATGGGAAATTTGCGCCAAATAAGGCAAAAAAAGGTAGTTCATCAGAATGTACAGTTTGTCTACAAGCAACCGCTTCTATCTGAACGCCTGTCTGCACATTCCAATACATTCATTTGAAGATGTGTTCAAGTTCTGACCTAAATCTTTTGGTTTTAATTGCAGAAATGTCTCGGAGGTGGACAAAATGCCGTCATGTAGAGACGTTTCATGAACATGTTTCAAGTTTATTGGAAACTACCATGTAGATAATTATAAGCAGCTGGCGGAAAACCTCCAGAAGTGCGATAAAGCCCTCGACTGCAATATGTCACTGAAGATACACTTTTTGCATTCTTATCTTGATCCAGTGGTGTTAGCATTCATAGTAGCGATACCATGGTTCACGGTCTGATTCCTGGCTGCCCCGTTCCCACCAGACAGCTTTTCTCTAAAAACACCCCAAACTTAGATTGTCATGACTGGGACCTTTATCTTTGACAGTCTCTTCAGGTGCACCCATGTTTATATACGCCCCAATACACAGCGTGCAACATGTCATGTGATGAAGGTGTGTGTCCTGTTATGAATATGAATATGAATATGCATTGAAGAACTTGATATTGACCTAATTACACACGTTGCTGGTGTTTCTCGCTGTAGGCAAGGCAGGTGTGTGTGTTAGGGAGAGTATATGAATATTGGAGGAGGAGTAGGAGTTTAATAAGGCATTTATGTTCTTTCTCTCCCAGGGGGCCACATTGAGGGGCAAGAGACTGGCCTCCATGAATGGCAGATTTGGGCCAATTAAGCTCAAATTGAAACATGGACTCTACACAAGTCTTACACACACACACACACACACACACACACAGGCATGGTTTGACAACACCTGGTAGATACACCCTCCCGTTCCGTCATACACCAACATTTGCCTTCTGTTCCACGTCGGAGGCACTAAAGCAGATATGCCTGTTTTGTACACACACACACACACACACACACACACACACACACACACACACACACACACACACACACACACTTTTTAGTGCACACGTTCACTGCAGCCCGTCTCACTGGCAACACTCACACCCACTGCAGCACCGCCTTTTTTCATCCTTCCAGCGTGTTTGTGATCTCACCGGGGAAGCCTGGATTCCGAGCAGCGGAAAGCTTCTATGGAGGAATATTCATGATGGCTACATTACAAACTCAATGCCGCACATTCACCGCTCCCTGGGCTGCACGGTGGTGACGTGGTGGGTTTGTGTGTCTTCAAGGGTCTTCTAACGCTGAAGCAGATGGTGTCGTACATGAGAGATTCTTTTGTTTATTTTGATTGGGCGTTTTGTCACAAACACGCTCGCCTTTCCACATTAGACACGGAAGACAACAACCGCAACACACAAACGTTCAATCCAGATTCAGGCTCGTTCAATTATTCATGGCGCTATTGCAGCGAGAGAGAGCCATGGAGGCGGCAGTGAGGCAAAGGAAGGTGTTTTAAGGAAGGGATCATTAGGCATGGAATATGTTCACGTCCTTGGTGCCCCCGTGGACTGTTTGACTGCTAGTTATGTCCTTATTCCCACAATCATTGGCTCTCCCTTTTCCGACACTAATGTGTAAAGTCCCAGTTTACATGCCGCATGACTCCGTGATGCTCGTGTGATTTTGGTCATTTGGTTCATTTAGCTGTGTGGGTGGAGGAAGATCAATCAATCATCAATCAATCATCAATCAATCATCAATCAATCATCAATCAATCATCAATCAATCATCAATCAATCATCAATCAATCATCAATCAATCATCAATCAATCATCAATCAATCATCAATCAATCATCAATCAATCATCAATCAATCATCAATCAATCATCAATCAATCATCAATCAATCATCAATCAATCATCAATCAATCATCAATCAAACAATCCAAGTGTAAAATGTAGACAGTAAGTAATCACTGCTAATGAATCAGAATGAATGGAGATGCTCCATGTTGGCTTTTTAAGGATGTCTGACAAATACATATTGTCCACCACTTCATTCTCAAATCTAAGATGGCCACCCCGGGATGATTGACGGTAAAATGTTTATTTGAATGAATCAATGCAGTGGCAGGATAAGCACTAAGATCAGTCCAAGGATAAAAGACAAACTAGAGACAGCACACCTGAAGTAACAGAGGCCTGTCAGTCAAACTCAGCAGGTGCGAGTGATGAAAATCAAGCATGTTGGCAAGGTGGGAAATGATTTCAAAATAAGAGTTAGACAGCCAGCAAACTACACAATGCTTACTTTTCTTGCTTCAATTCAGCTTTCTTGTTCATGCTTCTATGAGTGTGTGTAGTCAGTGACTGTAACATACTACAAATGCAAGTACACTCTTAAAAATGCTGGGTTATTTTTTTGACCCAATCGCTGGGTTGAGCCTGTTGGGTCATTTAATTGGGTTATTTTTATTGAGTTGGGTATTCTGAGAACCCAATTCGCTGGGTTATCTCTGTTGGGTGCTGAGTTATTTGCTGCTGGGTTGTGATTTCCATTATATTGTGCTGGGTTATTTTGGACAACCCAGAGCGTTGGGTAGAATTTTGGACACGCGCAACAAAGCCCCGCCCACAAACTTACTTCGTTCGGACCCCACATTTCATCTGAGGAGACCAATTTCAGCACGGAGCAAGGTTTGTTACATGCCCACTATTGTTTTACCGTAGAATTGACTTTATATTATTATATAAAGCTTCATAAACTTGTTAAAATGTAAGTTCGTGAAGCACTGTTGAGTACTAGCTTCAGGAATGGATCAGTAACCTTAGCAAACTTCCATTCCCTCCAAAAGTGGCAAGCGAACACATTCGCTGGCGAGCTATGGAGGAACCAAACTATGTTGTAGAAGTTACAAGAGACGTGCACTATGTTTGATAGTTATGAGGACAACGTCAGTTATCTCGTCAATTTGCCATTTTATGTGATATCAAGTTAATGAATCTCGTGAATTAATACGAGCGTGCTGATGAACCGGTGTTTTTTTTAAGCTAGACTGCTGCATGCTAGCGGGCTTCCGTTAGCCACCGATAGTCCACTGTATACTTACAGTTTGAACTAGTTTGGGCGCAAATTCGACGACAGTTTTGTAAGTCGCATATAAATGTGGAGAATACGTTTGGACTACTGAATCTTATTTCATTTCATGGTATGTTTGTTCTTATGGACCCTCTTTGTGATGTTTCAGTTCGCTGAAAAGCATCTATGGATGAGTTTATCAGTTCCAAATTGACTGAGAGGCAGCTACCAGGGCTGATTGAAAGGTAAGTCATCTTCATGCCTTCATTTTATGGGTATTGTTTTACAGTAGCTACTGTGCCTACTATATGTTCTATACATAAGAAATGGCGTAGTCACTGTAGCTTGTAGCTAGCAGAGTGATCCATCTTGTGATTCCAATATATATTGCTGTTATATCAGCCTGCGAGTCAAAACGTTAGCTCACTACTGCTCTAGACAATGATGACAAACCCTCTATGGTACACATTATGATCCCAATTGGTAAAAAAAATGTTTGGGGTGTGTTTTTGTGTTTTAAAATAGACCAAGTAAACATAATCGAGACATTTTCTTAATATTATGTTAGGGTTGATTGCAATACAACAACACTGCACAGTAGTTGAAAGTAATGAAAACAAGACAGTTTTATCTAAAATTGTAATATTATATTATTTAAAACTCATGTTCTCAACAATCTGGTAATGACACCCATAATTGTCCTACAGATGCCAGGGGAGAAGTCGCCCTGACGCTTCTGCCCATCCTGCTCCCTCCGCCTGTGTTTAAAAAGGGCTGGAAATTGGTCCGGGATAGTATTCAGGAGTCAAAGAGAGCCTTCATCGATGTTAAGCTGGTAAGTAATTTACCTTTCAACAGAAATTAAAATGTAAATGAATTGTGAAATGACTCCAGTTGTTCTCTTACACAGTTTTAAAGCAGGACTCTTTTTATGAGGAGCTACTTGAAAAGATTGTATTTCGTGGAATGTGTGACAACGTAACATTTGGCTGTGTTTCTCATTTCATGAAGCACTATTCTTACAAGTTGTAACTTGGTGTAAGTTGTTACTCCATAGTGATGTGTGACATGTAAACCACAGACCAAACATTAGACTGGCCAAACCCCCTGAATAAATTGTTGAACAACACCATGCCACCATGCCATTGAATTTATGGGTGTCATACTTCTCCCTGTAGAATATACGTATATTGAAATAGCTTCAGTAGAGAGCTGATGACAATTGCTCTGCACTGCTAGAAATACTTACAAAATATTTACCTTTTTTTCTTTTCTCATCGTAGGTCAGAGCTAACATGGTGGAATCACCTACTCGGTTGTGCTGCTGCTCACAGAGCCTCTTGTTCTATGTATATATCACTCTCTCATAGCTGTCCCCCTCACCCGTTCTTAAAATGTTATTTTTTTGTACATAGTTTGTTCATATGTGAAGGAAATGTTGTGAGTTGTTATATTTTTATGTTCTGGAAATGTTGAATTTTAATAAAAATTTTATTGTTACATTGGTGTCATTATTGTAATATATTATTAATAGTATTAGCATACAATAAAAATAAATAAATATATATATATATATATATATATATATGGTATATTGGCAACCCAACTTGCTGGGTTGAAATAACCCAGCCGTGTAGTAAATATGAACCCAGCGTTGGGTCATATGAACAACCCAATGTACAACCCAATTGTTGGGTTAAGAGAACCAACCCAACTTGTTGGGTTAAAATAACCCAACGCGAGGTTGGTCCTATATTTAACCAGCGTTGGGTTGAAAAACAACCCAGATTGGGTTGTTTTTAACCCAGCATTTTTAAGAGTGTACTATATATACATGTACTTTAAATATGCTCAAAACAAGTAGCTAGCCAAAACACGGGATAGCTGAAAGCTACATCACATCATCAAGTTTCCAAACACATTCAAATAATAATTCAGGAAGATTTAAGATTGCTATTTGAAGTACTTTTTACAGATAGATACTCACAAAGACGGACGTTTCCCAAGGCTCAAACATTTGAGAAGAAACGCAGCTCGTTTATGAGCTTTTCACTTTTTGTTTCTGCCTTTGCTAGCTTGTTCTGCACCAAGAGAAGGAAAAACGTCAAAGATTGTCGAATCGTGAGAAGAGAACTCTGTGACAGCTGTCACTCATACGAAGATGTCTCACTCTTAACATATTTATTGGCCAACTATGAACCCAATTACACATTTGAATTCAACTCAGAAACCACAGGAAACCACTGTCTTTGCCCCAAAGACAGGACGGAGGGTACAAGGCTTCAGGTCAGATGTATGAAGGCGTACGGAACAGTGAAAAGTATTGGAACCATTGTTCTAGAATATTCTGCCATTTGTGAAATCATTAAATCTGTAGAGTTTTCTTGTATTCGTACAACATGAATATGTAGCATGAGTTTGGCTGCTGGTTAGTGAAACATGTTCCCTCCAGCGGGCTTGTTTTCTTCTCTAACGACTGTCAGTCGCCCCCCCCCCCCCCCAACCCCCACCCCCCTCCTGGTGTAAGGCTCCTCTTTTCTCCACCTTATTCTCATATTCTCTCTGAGCTTGTGTCGTCACCAATTGACCTCTGACCTTGAACTCTCCATTCCCCCTTGGGAGGTTACATCATCTTGTATGCAGTTCAGTACAGTGGAGGAAGTATATAAGTATAAATATAGTATAAATATACGTATACATTACTAGCATGAGGCCCACCTCCAACCTCGATACCACCCTTGGTATTGATACTGGAAATGTAGTCAGTGGGTTCTTACACTTTCTCCCTTGTGGAAGTTATGTCAATGCAGCCCACCGCTATGTGTAGACAACACCCCACCGCCCACCCCCTGAGGAGCCCCCCCCCCCCACACACACACATTATGTACTGATATGAGATGTAACTTGTTCCCTGAGGAGAGAAGTGAGGGCGACAGAGAGATCTGCATGCAGCAGGCGGTAACACGACAAAGTTAAAATCGTAACAATCTGCAGGGAATGTGGGAATGTGGGATTGTGGGAATGTGGGACGGCGAGCGGCGAGCAGGCGTGCTGTGAGAATAAAAAAGGAGCCCACAGCTGCCCAAGTCCAACTCACACAAAGACAAATAAAGCAGGAGAAGAACAATGTGAGAAGACATGACTAATACTATCTAACAACGCCCCAGTTTCTATTTACTGTGTTCCCTCACACCCTCAGTAGCCAACTTCATTTTTTACAATTCTTATATACACTCGATATATGCTGGTTTCTCACGTTTATTTCTTGTTGGAACACTCAATAAACGTCACACCATCGTTTTTAGGGATCAACCTAAAGGTTGGACACAGGAAACGATCACAGATATTTCACTCCTGTGGCCGTGCCTTTTCCGTTCTGGCGCCGTTCCGCTGCACGTAGCATTTTTGTATCCTTGTTAAAACACATTGCTTTTTCCTCAGTTCTCATACACTGTCTGGTTATCCAATCCAATGCACTTTATTTATAGAGCACATTTTATAAACAAGTGCTGCACAGACTAGTAAAATAAAAAGTAAAAATAAAATACAATAGATTTAAAGGTACAAATGGAATTTAATCCAAAACTAAAAGATCAAATAAAAAATAAAATAGTAAAATAGATATTAAAATATTAAAAACAAGAAGCAAAGCAATAAAAGTACAAAAAAATAAAAGCAATAAAAATAAAGAGCTAAAAGACTCAGGACCATACGACTAACTCCGAGTTAAAAGCCAGAGAATAAAAGTGGGTTTTAAGACGAGACTTAAAGCTTTCGATGTCGGGGGCCTTTTTTACTTGGGAGGGGGGAGAGCTCCATAGCTTGGGGCCAACCCCAGAAAAGGCTCGGTCCCCCCTGGTCTTAAGTCTCGTCTTGGGCACCACAAGTTGGAGCTGGCCCTCGGACCTCAGTGACCGTGCTAGAGAGTAAACTTGGATGAGGTCCGAGATGTATTTGGGGGCCGTTTGGTTACCATCCACCATCGTACATAACAATCTGTTCTACTGTATTTGGACCCCCTGCTGCATTCAATCTTGTGGTAGTCACAAACATCTGGACCCGACTCCCAGCATGGTATCCCTCAGGTGTGTCTGCACGTTCTTGGTGGCTTGTGGGCCAAAGTGGGAACGTTATCAGCTGTTTGCAAGGTTCTGATAGCTCCCACTTTGTGTTCCGGTGGGTGGTGTAAGTCAAAAGTAGGTATTGGTCGGTGTACAGACAACTGCAACAGAGGGGGAACTAATTAGGTTAAAAGTGTCGGCAGCGTGTTCCTGTGCCAAGCCCCCCCCCCCCTTCTAACATCACCCTTGAGGAAAGAAAAGATGAGCAAAGATGAAAACATGGTAATCCTGCCAGCAGACAAGGGGGGTGTTGATTTCACTGGTCTACAAGCTCCCGGGACAAAAGTCGGGACATTTTTTCTTGGTTTCGATCACCAACAAAGACAAAGTATGTCAGAAGTTTGATTGGCTGTACTGTAGTTTCCAAGGTACAGTATTGGGTCCAAGTAGTAGAAGCCAAAAGTGTCATTCAAATACTGAATGATGGGAAAATTCCTCTTCCGGGTCACACATCTTGCAGATTGTACTCTTATTGTGTGGGTAGAAAATACTGTCGCTTTTTTGTTGAGAGGATGACAAGATGTAGGATGAACAGTGAAACAATCAACAAGGTTAAAACAACCATAGTCAAACATCCGCAGCCGGCTCTCCCTACCTTTTCATGGCTCAGCCAATCAGCAGTCAGAAGGAAAATACAACAGACATCAACAGGGATGTTTACAAAAATATCCATCCACTTGGTTGAAGTTTAAAAAATGAAATCAAATCCCATTCAGGGCCCTAACCCCCCCCCCCCCACCCCACCCCCCCCACCCCCACAGCTGGGTGGAGCATTGTATTGCTATGTTCCTTTTGCTAGCTTTCTGTTTATTACCTTTCCAATTCCACAGATGGCCCCGGAGCCGTAGATTTAACACCCATACATGTTTCCCCAGTAAGGAATAAGTAAGTAAGTAAGTAAGTGTTGCCAGGAAATGGAGGAAGTGTGTCTAAACTCTGCTGTCTTGGCTCCGTCGCTGGTCAGGTATCGGTTTGCATTGTGGAGGGCTTTATGCAGCTTTCCCACCGGCATTGAGTTGGAGCTCCACTTCCTGTGGCGCGTTGACTGCTTGCACTTAACGACCAAATAAATGCATGACGTGTGTATGCATTAAAAGGCTACGCTGCTGCACACTAAACCCCTCCCTGCTCTTCCTCGTCCTTTCCAGTATCTGACACCTTTCAAGTGGACGGGCTAACGTGAGGTGTTTGACACAGCTCTTATATCGGATCTCAGTCAATTCTGCACATTGGATCAATCATTTGCAATGCATGACAACATTTTTTATGCAAATTCAGTTGCCGTGCAGATTATACTTTCATATCTGTGACATTATGATATGTTTGCAGCAACCTATCCTCTTCTGAAGGGACTTCCCTGCTTGATGGACACATTCCCATTGCACAGGGGGATGAGAAATGTGATGAGGACTGCAGCTGACCCCCCCCTTCCTCAGAGATCCCCCACATTATTCCCTCATGTCCCATTCCTGGGCGTCAGCCATGCATATTTCAGTGAGGATTCAGCAAGGGAGTGAGTGGCAGTAGGTGAGGGCACGGCATATTAATAAATCAAAGCAAAATGGTGTGGAGGGATTTTATGCTGAGTGGGCACTTATGGAAGTAAGCACATGGAAGGCCCGAGTCACACGTGTCCTTCTTGGGCCAAAACCAAACCAATCCAGGTCATTTTAGCTTTGTTTTGTTTTGGAGCTGACAAAGCAAATGAGTGTCATATCTAATAATATATGTCGTGATAATGAATTACTTATCATATTTACCCTCAACCCTTCTTTAGCAAAATGCTGGCACTTGCAACTTTCTTTGGCTCCTTTGTGGGTTACTTTGTCGCTGTGATCTAAAGATGAATGGGTGTAACTGTGTTAGTTAGCCAAGAACTACACAGTTCAAAAAACACTGGTGATGTCATCAATGAGTGACGGAGGACCATGACTTCCTGTTTTGGTTTTTATGACGACAGTACCAGGCTGACGTAAAAGGATGTTTCCACACCAAAACATTCCCGTGTGGACAGGCCCTAAGGCGAGGAGGAAGTGAGGGGCCGCAGCACCACTCTTGTCGATTCCTGTACTTCTCACAGGTACTTTCCTGTGTAGTACTGACAAACTGAACAACATCCAGGTTGTTCATGTTGATATCAGTACATAATAACCCCCCACTACTCCTCTAGGGGGGGAGTGGACAAGTTGCGGCCAACGTTTAAATGGCTCAATGACAAAATCCCTGAATCAGCATTTATAATGATGGCCAACTAAAACCTTTCTCTAGTTTCTATACTGCTTTTATACCAGGATTCATCTACTGTATTTATGAAGCTATTGTGTGTGAAAATGATGACAGCCCATATATACTGTACTTGGGGGGGGGGGGGGGGGCATTGTGTGACAGACTCTGTGTGATTTGCACGCGGGACAAGATGACAGAAGCCGTCCATCAGCCGCTGGCCTCAGCATGAGCACAAATACATACTCATCTCAAAACAGATAAACAGCATAATTACACAATTCCCTGTGGCGACATAAAGAGCATCTGTCATTCCGTGTTCTTGGAATGTATGTACCAATGCACGGGCAAGTTGAGCTCATTCGGCTTCATCACTTCCATCATTTGCATATCAACATTTGTAGACAGATTTTATTAGATGTTTACCGACCACTCCCGGGTAATAAAGCAAATACAATGAAGACAACGTCTTGGCAAACCAGTTTATGAGGCCGCAGTAGCTCAGTTTGAAAGGATTTGGACTGCTGCTAGTTCTTATTGAGTAACCCTTGAGCAAGTCTCGGATCAGGTACGCGGCCACAAAGAACCGAAGAGGATAAGCAGCAGACCACTAACATCATCCATCCTTGTTCAGCTCATTTATTTTCCTAGCAAGCCCAGGGTTCAAATCCTATTTGCGCTACCTCTATGTGTCCACAAGATCAGTTGTTGTAAGAACACGCAGGTTGCAAAAAAAGGAAGGATGTGTTTTATTCCTCCTCCTAAATCAGCATTTGATTGTCTTTGACGTCCGTCTGCTGTTTGTTGATTTATTGACTTTTCCCACCTCAGCTTGAGGAGGGATCTCTCCCGGGACTTGGACACACCGTCACACTCCAGCTGCTGATGTTTAAGGTCTATGAAGACCACGGAGACCAGTGTAGGATGCATACAGGGACCAGCCTAGACCGTACTTGATAGAGGATCCCTAGGTTAGTCCTGAAAGGAAGGATCAGGGGTTAGGTTTAGGTTTATGTTTCCTGCGGAGTAGCTTCCTGCTGCGACCTATATCCCTTTTGATCCCAGCCGGGTTTTTCCTCTCTATACTCCAGGACTCCGCTGATGGGTCAATGTCGCAAGTTCCACTCCCTGCTGCCTTGCCCCGTTAGAGAACAAAGGGGGGCGGTCTCTATTTCTCACCAGTTGGCTTCTTTGGTTCTCAACACTGCACTTCAGGGGGTGATTGGTCATCGGGAGTACTGGGAGATTTCCCTGGTGGGCCAACCAGAACTGGGCTGAGAGCATTTAATGGACTTGTTTATTATTGCCTCTTCCAATGCTAGGCTACATTAAATGGAACTAGGACAAGCTAAGCACCAGCACCAAGTCCAAAACATCCACTCAACTTCAAAAATGTTTGCTGAGGTGTGACTGGCCGTGCCCATGAGCACCCGGACTTGCACAACAGGGTTTTTACCCGTTGGCTGAAGTTCGAGTTCATCTGTCAGTTGCTAACATGGTCGTGTTTTGCCTGGGACATGTTAGCTACGCAGACTTGAATATCACAGGATTCATTTAAATAACATCTAAATCTGTGCATGTGCATGCATAAGTACTACACAAGGTACCACAAAAGGTACCACAAAAGGTACCACACAAGGTACCACACAAGGTACTGGTGTAGCCCGGTTTTTGTATGATTCGTTTTTTCTATTGCAATTTTTGGTTTGGTACCCTGCTGTGAAGCCTGAAAAGGAATGAATGTTCAGGAGAACAAATAGCCGTCAGACGGAAGGAGAATAACAGAAGGACATAGCTAGCTGGACGGGATGGCACGAGGGAAGGCCAAAAGCAAACTGGCATAATCCAGGGGTGAAGAGCTTGGACGGACCTTGGCGTCTCCAGCATGAAGAATAGCCGGTGTCATCCAGTCGCCAAAATGAGTAAAAATAGCCAGACCACGGAAGGCCTGTGACAGTAGCAGGATGTCAGACATATTGCCTTTTTACGTACAGCTTCTTCTGGGCATTGGTGCTCTTTTGTTTTGTTAGCCTGAATTTAGCTCTATTTTGGCATCTAGTGAACTTGACTCCGGTATTATGTATTCCATCTGGGTCATGCTGGCAACAAACTGTATTTTAAGAAGATACGGATGGTGGTGGTGTGACAGGCAACCTTTGTTTGTGTGTTGTGCAACAAAAACATCAAGTTCTTTAGGACGAGACTTCAAGAAACCAGAAAGAGAATTGGCACTTGGCCAATATGCAAACACGGCTCAGGGACAGAACACGTTGTTTTCCCAGCTGAATGTTGTTTATTCCACTTCCCAAGAAAAGTTGGGAACGCACACCGGGAGCAGAGCACTTTGTCATTCTATTCACAGCAAATTTGACCCAGCTTCTTTTCTGCAGTGCATCATGGAGGATTACGGAGCGGTGATGCATCGCTTTCTCTCAGCTAATGAAAATCCACTTCAAGGACAAGATTAAGAAAATGGAGCAGTCTTGTGTTTCCACAAAAGGTTTAGGTATTCACTGTAAGCACGTCTTGTATAACTAGAGAAGCTATCTCCTCTTTGAATTGCATGTGAAGCTGAAGAACTGAAGCTGAACTAAAACGTGGACTTTTGGAACGTGGAACGTTGTTAGCTTGAATGTTTGGATGCTGGGATGCTCACCGATGAAAGAAAGATCTCATGGATACACGTGGACGTATCCTGGGATCACTGATCATACGTCCTCCCGACTTCCCAGTAGTGGTCCACGGATCAGCCCTCTTAATCCAAAGCCACCTTCTGGCCTTCTCTGTGGCTTCACTCGCAGACTGAATGGCCTTCTATTTATTCTCTTTGGATGCCCCCTGATACCCCAATCATACCCCAGTCTCTACAAACCACATCTTTAGGCTCATAGATACAAGATATATACAATATTTATACAATATCTCCAAGATATAAGCAGGATATACAGTATGTATGTATGTACATATGGACAGACAGTACTTTGCCCCCCCGCTCAACTTGTCCCAGTCGCCCATAAACATGGTCCACACCTCGTGGTGGCGTCACAAGCAAATAGCACGGATGCCAAATGCAAGGGACACGAGGCCATTGCCAGTGTGGAAGTGGTAAGTTCCACACAGAATAAGTTTGGAATAAGTAAATTAAGGAGGGTGTCTAGTTACCTTGGTACTTTGCTATGTTGGTGGCAGCCATCTTTTGTTCCTGCATCGATCCCATAGCCTGAACAATGAGATTTAAAGGAAGAGGACTAGAGTGTAAAAGTGAGTGTAGGGCAGTATTTCATGTCTACAGGCCTCTAGTGTTTAGAAAGTCATAAACAGGTTTTTAATGTTTAACTACAAAAATATTCAGTATACTTTCTGGAAATTGCGTTCGTGTACGGAACAAAGTAACCGCGATAAACGAGGGATGGCGGCATGATCAACTAATACCCTCCATGTTGGAGTCTTCATCAACCCTCGGGTGGTCAGCTGTAGCTTGATGAGCATATGGTGTAACCACACACAAGACCAATGCACGGTGACATTAAGTATCACAATTTTATTAGAAAAATTAAATTGTTCATCTGTCATATTTGCCATGCTTGGAGCATATAACAATGCAGTAAAAAACCCACGCCCAGAAAAGATAGTAAAGCAGATTTCCACAATGCTTTCACAGCACTCTGTCGTTCATGCTGTTACTATACAGATACTGTAACATTCCTAATACAGAGCAGTACAAACACCTGCCAAAACATGTCCGATGACGATCCCAAACAATGAACGTAACCCAGCTGGAGAAGAGGAGAACAAAAAGCCATAAACACGGAATCTGCTGACTATTTGTAGCGGCCCAAGGCACCCAGGCTTTGTGACAAAGTTGGCGAGTTACAGAAAGACTTGAAGCAAACGACAAACAGGAAGCCACTTTTCATGGCCGCTCATGCCCTCCTCTCCTTCCAGTCTCTCCGTCCATCACAGTGCAAGTTCCGGATAAGCCGGACAGCGTAAAGGAGGAGGACGAGGAGGAGGAGGAGGAGGAAGAGGAAGCGTTATCACGCAAGACTTCTCTTCTCAGCATCAACCACTGACAAGACTTGACAACAGTTCCTGTCTAAAGAGAACCGGGTGGGAGTGGTCATGTCATCCTGGCTCGGATGGTGACGTGTCCAGACACGGGGTGCACATTTCCAGCAGAAGAAGAAGAAGAAGAAGAAGAAGCCAAAACCAAAAAAGCTAAGTTGTGCTTTCAATTGAACCGAATGGATTTTTTAACTGTTGTTCAGCACATAAATGGTAGAAATCCCAGATTTAAGCTTTACAACTCAAGTCAAGATCAACTGGCCTCTAAACAAACATCAAATGAAGACAAGAACGACAAAAGCTCAGAAACACGGAGGCCTTTTCTTCTCAAAATGCAGTTCAGTTGCCCGAACGACAAGGCTCAAAAGACCATTTGGTTGCTCCGCCAAATATTTCGATGTTGCTCTCCATCCAAGAAAAGACGTTGCCAGTCGGCGCTTTGCTGTTGCAAGTTGCCAGGTTGTAGATTTCGGTGATGGACAGCTTCCTATTCCAGATGTTTAGGTTTGCTAGCTCGCCCACGAAGGCTTGTGTTGCATCAAAGCCTCCTCCCAGTATGTCCTGTGAAAGGAAGCAGGGCAAACACAAATAGATGAGGAACTTTTAATAACCGAGGATACCGACACATGACCCCCGCAAGCTCGAAACCTAAACACCGCACCTGCTCTTGTCCCAGGACCAGCACCCCCTCTGGTTTGATGGGGTGATACGGTGCCAGATTCTCCCCATTTCCCCTCATCACGCCATCCTGGAAGGCCTCCCACATCCCGTCTCGTGTGGTCCATGTGATGCAGAGATGATGCCATTTGCCGTCATTGATGAGGAACGGCAGCTTTGCAACCTGGAGGAGACACGTTGAAGGTTCTATTAGTCACGGGTCCAACCACAAGACCTTCTCCCAGTGCATGACCTGAGGGGCCGCTAGACGTCAACACTGACATTATCATTGTCTTGCAGCTACCCATAGCAGCTACCCATTGCAGCTACCCGTAGCAGCTACCCGTAGCAGCTACCCGTAGCAGCTACCCATTGCAGCTACCCGTAGCAGCTACCCATTGCAGCTACCCGTAGCAGCTACCCGTAGCAGCTACCCGTAGCAGCTACCCATTGCAGCTACCCGTAGCAGCTACCCATAACAGCTACCCGTAGCAGCTACCCGTAGCAGCTACCCGTAGCAGCTACCCATAACAGCTACCCGTAGCAGCTACCCATTGCAGCTACCCGTAGCAGCTACCCATAACAGCTACCCGTAGCAGCTACCCGTAGCAGCTACCCGTAGCAGCTACCCATTGCAGCTACCCGTAGCAGCTACCCATTGCAGCTACCCGTAGCAGCTACCCGTAGCAGCTACCCGTAGCAGCTACCCATTGCAGCTACCCGTAGCAGCTACCCATAACAGCTACCCGTAGCAGCTACCCGTAGCAGCTACCCGTAGCAGCTACCCATAACAGCTACCCGTAGCAGCTACCCATTGCAGCTACCCGTAGCAGCTACCCATAACAGCTACCCGTAGCAGCTACCCATAGCAGCTACCCGTAGCAGCTACCCGTAGCAGCTACCCGTAGCAGCTACCCATAACAGCTACCCGTAGCAGCTACCCATAACAGCTACCCGTAGCAGCTACCCGTAGCAGCTACCCGTAGCAGCTACCCGTAGCAGCTACCCCTAGCAGCTACCCGTAGCAGCTACCCATAGCAGCTACCCGTAGCAGCTACCCATTGCAGCTACCCGTAGCAGCTACCCATTGCAGCTACCCGTAACAGCTACCCGTAGCAGCTACCCGTAGCAGCTACCCGTAGCAGCTACCCCTAGCAGCTACCCGTAGCAGCTACCCATAACAGCTACCCGTAGCAGCTACCCATAGCAGCTACCCGTAGCAGCTACCCATTGCAGCTACCCGTAGCAGCTACCCATTGCAGCTACCCGTAACAGCTACCCGTAGCAGCTACCCGTAGCAGCTACCCGTAGCAGCTACCCGTAGCAGCTACCCGTAGCAGCTACCCCTAGCAGCTACCCGTAGCAGCTACCCGTAGCAGCTACCCGTAGCAGCTACCCGTAGCAGCTACCCGTAGCAGCTACCCATTGCAGCTACCCATAGCAGCTACCCATAACAGCTACCCGTAGCAGCTACCCGTAGCAGCTACCCGTAGCAGCTACCCATAACAGCTACCCGTAGCAGCTACCCATTGCAGCTACCCGTAGCAGCTACCCATAACAGCTACCCGTAGCAGCTACCCGTAGCAGCTACCCGTAGCAGCTACCCGTAGCAGCTACCCGTAGCAGCTACCCCTAGCAGCTACCCGTAGCAGCTACCCATAACAGCTACCCGTAGCAGCTACCCATAGCAGCTACCCGTGGATCTACCGCTGATCTGCTGGTTCATTTCCCTGAAATCCTGAAAGGGACTTGGTCACAGCAGTTCCGACAAGACCAGGCTTTGAATGGTATGAATGTGAGTGTGAATGGTTGTTTGTCTATATGTGCCCTGGGATTGGCTGGCCACCAGTCCAGGGTGTGCCCCGCCTCTCGCCCCAAGACAGCTGGGATAGGCTCCAGCACCCCCGTAGAAGGAAAAGCGGTAGAAGATGAATGAATGAATGAAACCCTCCATCCATCTGATCCAGCCAAAGGAGCCACGCGAGTCCAAACATTGCAGTTGCCATACCTTGTCATTAATGAGGAACTCCATGGGGTTGTTCCCCCATTCGATCAGCACCAGCTCATTGGCCTGACCGGGGACGGCGTACGAGAAGGGTGTTCCCACCCCTGGCGAGGCATTGGATTTGATCCACAGACACACGGTGAAGGAGTACATCTCAGGCAGGCTCCTCTTGGCTTTGGCGTACATGTAGTTGGTTCTCAGGGGGAATGTCAGCTGAAACCGATCAGATGGTCTGTCTTTGCCTGGAGATGAGACCAATGTCAGTGTGGAACATTCAGCTTCCAAGCACGCTGTGTATTTTCTGTATTTTACTGTATATTAAATGTATATTTTGCATCATTTTAACGTTTTCTTGAGAAAAAAAAGGCGGAATTTGCACATTTGCTGATCAAATATGGGGCAAATGGAGCATCTTTTCTCTTATCTTATCTTAGTGCACAAGCCCCGCCTACCAACAGTAGATGCTGCCTGCCAGTTTCACTTTGTCAGCATGTTGCCTAAAACATGACTTTTTATAGCCTGTGTAATGTCTTTAATATAACTATGACATCATTATTCCTTCTCATTGGACAATAAAATGTCCCACGGGGGGGGGGCGCTTGCACTACCACCACAACCTGTATTGCAAACAAGTCAAAGATATTTTTATGCTCTGCTGAAGGAATGAACAAGTTTGACTGCCAAGAGGGAAGATGATATAGCCATGTTCACCAGGAGGTCATCAGACTTTTACAACAAAGTATCAGACTTTTTCCTGCACAAGGAAAGCCTGCATGTACTTCATACACAGAAAAAAGCTAACAACAATACAAAATAATAAATGGGACATTAACATAAAAAACTCCAAAGGAGTTAAAAAACAGAATTTATCACTTTTTTTTTTTATCTACCGAATTCAGAACACGTTTTAGGATTTGTATTTTGGTCCCCATGATGATGTCAACACCTCGTCCTCCTGGACAAATCATTCATAACAGTACCGGTCTTGTATAAAATATACAGAAGTCATATTGGCAAACTTCAGTAAGAGTATGGCTATGAATAAAATGATATCTATTTATATATTCTTACATTTATTATTGTTACAGATTAAAGGCAATATCTTAGTATCAATATCGGTATTGGTATCAGTAACACCGGCCCTGTTTTTACTTCTATCGGATTAATGTCAACGTTTACAGTATCGGCCAAACCTAAAGTGAACTGCTGCTTACATTGCCACCTCACACAGGTTTGATTCCGGTATCATCGTCAGTTGGTTGCTGAAACAAAACATAAAGCAACCGGATGGACAAACTCAGTTGGAAGCCCTTGAAACAGTGAGAGACAGGAGGACACTGGACTATCCGTCATGGACATGCCCACCCACGCCGTCCATCAGACAATAGAGATCATTCAGACTCAGACAACAGACTCCTCCAGTTCCGTTCCCACAGTCAACACGACCGGACTTCATAAAGAAATAGAAACCTTAAACTTTTTAATGTTCAGCTCTTTACTGTTTCAGGACTTCTTGCACAACTTGTTTCCAAACAATGAGCTCAAACGGTGAACTTTTTTTTTTTAAATGTTCTTTCTATTGCACCCTGCTGATGCAACCTGCCCAGCTACTGTCCCGGTCTCCTGAGTGGCAAGTCATAATGTGAACAGCCTGTTGAATACCACTTCTAATTGAACCAGGCCATTTACTGGTCCACTTATCCATCACGCGCCTGCCAGCTCCTTGATAGAGAACCGCAAGTTGTGCAACAAATATTAAATATTGTACAGCTGGACATTCAACGTTTTAGAGAAGGTTAAACTAAGTTATGATACATTTTAACTTCAGCCTGAAATTTCAGCCAAAAAAAACCTACGTTTGACTGCGTAGGGTATGTTTAAAGAAACAGCAGCTTGCATCACATCTTTGTGTTTTTGGTGCTTGATTATTAGTATCTCATAATATTCTACTGTCTCATTGGTTTTCTTGTCATTTTTAAATATGTTGCAGGCCAATAAAAATGGATATATGGTCCGCAAATGGCCCCAGGCCACACTTTAGCCACCCTTGTGTTCACTACTGCTCCTCAGTAAGGCTCGCCAACAAAAATTGTGGTTGCTGACTTTCCAAAAAAGCACAGCCTGCTCGCGTTTTGTAACCTAATCACAATTCTTGGACATAATATGTAGGTTTTTCCACAAATGAACGCATAAAAGTCATCAAATGAAGTCATTCAGTTGAATTCCATGACTTTAAGGGGGAGATCATTGATATGGATCACTAGTCATGACTGTTTTCAGTATGGTAATGTGCCCAACGCTGGTTAAAGACGGAAATTGAGCCTGTGAGTCTTAAGATATGCAAAGCAATGCAGCTCTGCTCCCTCTCAAGGCTACGGACGATGCAGCAGCAGCACACACGTTTGAGCCCAGGAGAGTCCATCAAGTACAGTATTTTGTTTCTAGAGGACGCGGCGTCCTTGAGCCAAGACGTCAACTTGTTTTCCACAATTGATTGATTGATTGATTGATTGATTGAAACGCACCTTTCTCCAGGTCGGTGATGCGGTGATGCAGGGAGGTGAGCGTGGACTCCACTCGGTTCCGCTGCTCGCTCTCATTCCTGGAGCCGCTCTTGGCTTCCTCCAACGTGTTGACCCGGGACAGAACCTGCTTCTCCATGTCGTCTATCTTGTTCTGAAGCAGATCCTTCAGACTGTTGGCTTGCACGGTGTTATTCCCTCGGCTGTAGTGCTGCAGCGCACAGCGGGAAGGAAGCTCAGGTGAGGCAGAGTGAAGACGTTAGCTGGTGCAAATCCACTTTTCAATCAGGACCTCCGTGGATGTTTATGCTCTGCGTCAAATGACTGCACTGCTTTAACGTATCCGCACTCACCGCCGGCCACATTGACTGCTAGACGCATCCAATATCGTGCTTCTGCAAATACAGTGTGGCTTTTGTTGTGCTTAAACGGCTCGGTGGATCAAGCTCGAGTGTGTTATTTGATATAGTTTGCAACTGCGTTGGACGACATCATGCATCTGCATCACACACAGTTGGAGATGGGCGACGAGTCCAACCAAACGATAGAAACAGCTCTCGTTGTTCTTCATTATACACTACAGTGTGTCTAAACTCGTGTAGGCAAAAATACACATAGAATTAATATTAATACATATTTTCTTAGTTTATTTTTATATATTATTTTAACAATATTTGTTTTATTATAATATATATATTTTGTTGTATTTCTTAATTACGGTGGTTATTATTTTTATAAATAAATAATATACAAACAATGTTATTTATGTTAAATATGACATATTTTAAGTTAGTTTTGATTTTGTTTTCCATAACTATTCCAAGTATTATGATCCGTCCAGACAACCAAATGAATAAACATATTGTCACTTTTGACAATATGCTACATTGCTGTTGTTGTTGTTTTGTTTTAACTTGAACGACGACGTGCGGCTCAGCTTCCACACCACAGTGAAGGACATCAGAGGCGTTCTGCAAGTTGCCTACCTCCAGGTTCTCCAGTCTCTGTTTGAGAGTCTGTAAAGTGTGTCCCAGCTGGGCCAGGGTCTCCGCGGTATTCCGGGATAAATCCCCCATTGTGTTCTTAGCCCCCGGCCGCTTCCCGCCGGGCCCCCCCGCCGCCGGGAAGCTCTGACTCTCGCAGCGACTCAACTTGGAAGTTAGCTCCCGGATTGTCTCCTTCTGGTTCATGATGGTCTCCTTTTGCTGCAGCACCGTCTCTCGCAGCTGCATGACCGTCGTCTTCAGGTCCTCCGCCGGCCCGCTGTTCTGCATGGTGGCCGCGCACAAGTCCACGTCCTTGGGCACCGACGTGCAAATGAACTGCGTCTGTCCCAAGTCTTGCGCCGAGCTCTCCGCCAGGCATAAGAGAAGAAGGACTTTCCACTGGAGTCCCTTCATGATTCCACTCGTGTCTGCGCTGGCGAGGAGAGGTTGCGATGGGAGGTTCAGCACCACGGAGCTGTCCACTGAAGCCGAGGCTCGTGGCGGGCTTTATATACCCCACGTGACGTCACGCCATTCACCGCAGCTCGGAGGAGGCGCCGCTCAGTCCGGCCCCTCATTTCAAGTCGTGCGCGCTGCGTGGAACGCTTCCCCACGCGGACGATGCCTCTGAAACACCCCCTCTTCGGTCCACGGTGGACCGACACACGTTTGGTGAAATGAGCTCATGCACGCGCTCGGCAGTGATTGAGTCATGTGACGTCAACTTGACACGGGACTACAGAAGAATGTGTGGGATGAGTGGGGTGGATGCTTGCAAGTCATTCGAAAGGGAATTCGTCTTTGGAACGCGTGGAATTAAGGGACGAGTGGGAATGTCAGCATGCATGTGTTGATACAGGACTGGTTTCCATGGGCTGGGAAATGTGGGAAATATTCCTTTGTGGGGTTCATGATCGGAATGTTTGGAAAGTGGAAGTAGTTCGCTTTTGAAAAATATGAATTTCAAGGTGTTTTTTTACAATGAATTATATTCATTGTAAATTGTTTTTATTAATTAAATTGAGGGCTGGGGCGGCACGGTGGTCTGGTGGTTAGTGCGCAGACCTCACAGCTAGGAGACCAGGATTCAATTCCAACCTCGGCCATCTCTGTGTGGAGTTTGCATGTTCTCCCCGTGCATGCGTGGCTTTTCTCCGGGTACTCCGGTTTCCTCCCACATTCCAAAAACATGCTAGGTTAATTAGCCACTCCAAATTGTCCATAGGTATGAATGTGAGTGTGCTCATCCTCACGATCCTTAAACTTTTTCTTACTCAAAAAGTCAGGAAACCACAAAGACATTGTGTCGTACTTCCTGTTTTCCTGCCAGATGAAGACCACTACTCAGAGACGCATCAGTTCTCGGTCTAAAACGGTGTCAAATGTTAACTTGGTCACATTTCAAGAGGTGTTTCCCACGTTTGCACATGACGACTCAGCAGCCATCTGCTAAAGTCGGGAGGGAAATTGACCCGTAGGACCACTTCATTAGTTGAATTATTGACCCTGTGTGTAATCAGCATGAGGCCAAGCTTGAGGCAAGCGGTGGCGTGTAAAGGATCGTTAGAGACAGACATGCTCAACACTCGCCTTACGTCAGCTGAATGCCTTCATTGGAGCTCAAAACCTTGCTGAGCACGGTCAGGTAGCTAGGTGTGTTTTTAACACGTGCTTGTGCTTTGTCACGCCAATAAAATCATCTACATCAGTGGTTCCCAAACTGAGCTATGCGTACCCACAGGGGTACATGCAGCCCAAAGTCGGTGATATTTACAAAACCAACCACTTGTTGCTCACACAGCAACGTTACAAAATGTAATGTTGTAAATAATGTAATGGACGCTTACTGGTAAAATGTGCTAAAGTTGGATTAAAAAGCTTACTGGCCGTAGTTTGGCCATGCCGGCTCTCTTATGCCATGGCCTTTTGGTTTTTGGAGAAAAACCCTCTCGTTTTTGTTCCAAACACATATGCAAGAAGGTGCATACTACCGTATGCTACCGTATGCTACCGTATGCTACCGTATGCTACCATGCGGTGTATTCATCTTCGGTGTTGACATTTTGATCAAGTCCACATGCTTGGCTTTCACAAGCTAGCAGTCTTGACTTGGACACCAGAGGGGGGGTGGAAAGGAACTGAAGTCCGTAATGATCCGTCTCTCGGGCCTGTTGAATAATGCAAAGCTTTATAATAGAAGCCACTATCTAATGGCAAAGACAGATAAGAGCCATTTCACACACTGCATGGTTATTTATCCACTATTTGCTTTTGCAGTGAAGAAAAATAAGCAGAGGGACTAAGTGAAGAATTGACAGGCCTGCACTAGCATGGAAAGGGAGAAGGAGAGTGGAAAAAGTGGAAAGATATTCAGCGCAACCTCGGTTAGCATCATGGTTGGAAATTTACGCTGCAATTTTGGCTCCGTTTGCATGCGTTCTCTGGTTTGCGTGTAATATGTCGACTTATTCATACACTGTATGAGTCCATCTCTATTCCTAATGGGGTCGTCAACTTCTATGATGTCATCAGCGGTCACTCTCATGAATGTTAACCCTAACACGTGTTCATAGCTTTATCATTATATCATATGATATATCATATCATTTATCATTATTTACATATGTACATAAAACAATTCTATGTGTACATGAATGAACATTTGAGGTTATTTTTACCTTCTTGAATGATTAACTTCATTCACCATCCCCAAGACACGAGATAAACCACCAACCAGAAACATATGTTGAATTAGCTCACATGGGCCACACGGTGCCTTATTTCAAGCATGAACGGTTTGCTATTGTACAGCTGCACCAACTCCCACCTTCACTAATTCAAACACAGTGACATAAACAAATGCGCTTGGTTCCACTTGGTGGGAGGGGAACCTAATCATAATTCTCCAAAGATTGCACATTAGCACGGTCCCCTGACAGTGCTCTTCATCAATGCACTCGCACTGCCCCCCCCCCCCCCCCCCCCCAAACAGCACTTTCATGTTAGGACTATCAAATCCAGGCAGTCTGTAAAATGTTTGCAAGCGAAAGCGAAAGATGCTCGTTTCAAACTGACCAAAATGATCATCTGTTATGCAGATCAGATGCTAAACCTTTTTTGTTTGAACCCACCCATTTATCATGTCAGCAGAAGTATTGGGACATATGACTGACAGGTGTGTTTTGTTTCCCAGGCGTGTGCAATTGCATTGCTTATTCAATCAGTAAATCACTATACTCGGTTTGAGAGGGTAGAATAGGTTTTGCCTGGGTCGACTGCATTTAGAGGTGAAAACAACATGAAAACGAGAGGGCTGTCTGTGGGTGAAAAACAAACAGTTGTGAATCTGACAAAAGGTGGAATATCAAGTCAGGACTTGAACATTTCTACTGAGGTAGCAGCTCTAATCGTTAATCAGTTAGCCTTAGTGGCACATGTAGCTGAGTGTCATCGGCATAACAGTGAAAGCTAATCTTATGTTTGCGAATGATGTCGCCAAGCGGCAGCATGTAAATGTTGAACAGAAGAGGGCCAAACACTGATCCTTGTGGAACTCCATAAGTGACACCACAGAACTCTGAAGTCACATCATCACAAACGACACGATGCGTCCGATCCCCAAGATAGATCTTAGCCAAGGTGTCCTTTACTTCATTCCTGATGAGCTCAACTTTATTTGCCAAAAATTGCAAGAAGTGGTCGGCAGAGAAAGGGAGAGTACTACTAAGTACGAGGAGAGGTCCTCTTTTGAGTTAGCAATGCAACTGTGTCGAAGAAGTATTCATAGTTTATATAATATTTTTTGCTTCAACAAGAGCCTGTTTATATTTGGTCAGACTATTTCCCCATACCTGGTGGAAGACCTCAATCGCCATCATTGTTTCAGCCTTCGAGTGTCATCTGTAAACCAAGGAGTAAGTCTTTGGGGACGAGGCTTAAATCTTGAAGGTGGTACGGTATCGAGAGCTTTACATAACACCTTGTTGAAACCATTTGTAAGATTGTCTATACGGCCCGTATATGAAGAAAAAGATAAAGCCACGGAGGGCAGTAGCTCAGCAAGTGCAGTAGCAGTTGAAGAACTAATATTACGACTGCTAGAGCGCTGATTCCGGTCAGAGCGGTGTCATTGGGACAATGACATGACATGGCCTTTCAAATGTTATGAAATAATGGTCGGACACTGCGGTTATAAGGAAGGACTATTACATTGGAGGCCATAATGCCCAGAGTTAAGACCAGATCCAGGGGATTTCCATTGATGTGGGTTGGCTCATGAATTAATTGAACAAAACCAAAAGTATCAATTATTGTCTGAAAAGCCACACTAAGGGACTCCTCGAAGAATTGACATGGATATTGAAGTCACCCATGAGTACAATATTGTCTGTGTGGGTTACCAGGAAAATTCTGAGAATTCATCCAAGAAGCTCGAGTAAGGACTGGGAGGATGATGGAGGAATGCCAGATAAAATGGCAATGATGCTGTTGATCATAAGACAAGGACCTCAAATGATTTAAAGTCAGATTTGGACCAAGTTCTGAGGTTAAGAGCAGACTCATGGATGAGGGCACCACCCCCGCCTTTCCTATTAGGTTCCAAAAACATTTGCACACTGACTTTTTACATCCAGAATTTGCCCTGATTACAAACATGGCACAATTCTTAAATTCTTTTCATACACCATCCCTGAAAAATACAACTAAAGGAATGGACAAGCATTGAAGAAATGTTTCAAATGGTGCAGTTCAGCTCACATAGTTCTGTGGTTTTAATGACAGGCTGAATGGGTTGCTGTGGTCTGGAGCAGAGCGAGGCCATCACACTGGGAAAGCAGCCGTGTTTTAGGATTCAATAACATGAAAAGGAGACCCTGTAAAACAGAAGGGTTTACAGAGGGACTGAATGAGCCTGTCTTTTCTAAATTACATCAAGTATAAGGATCTTCTTGTAAAAACAGTGTCTGGGTGGGTTATTGCATCCATAAAATCAACATATGTGAATGGCTTTGTTGTGAACATAAGATCCTAAGAACCTCTTCAACCTCGGAAGGGCGAAGTATTAGTGCTACATTTGTGGCATTTGTGTTTCTTCCAGTAATGTGGATTTATATATATATATATATGTGTGTGTGTGTGTGTGTGTATTCATTCATTTGATTTGAGCCATTTTTCAAAATTCAGCCCCTTCGATTTTGCAAGGCACACTGAATATTGGGATTGTTACTACGTCCCAAAGGTGGGACGTAGGAGCAAAAATAGGGCGTAATAAAAGTGTAGAAAGAAAATACCGAGCAAGGGAAAAGTAGCACACTAGAGGCGGGGTACACCCTGGACTGGTGGCCAGCCAATCCCAGGGCACATATAGACAAACAACCATTCACACTCACATTCATACCTATGGACAATTTGGAGTGGCTAATTAACCTAGCATGTTTTTGGAATGTGGGAGGAAACCGGAGTACCCGGAGAAAAGCCACGCATGCACGGGGAGAACATGCAAACTCCACACAGAGATGGCCGAGGGTGGAATTGAACAATTGTTCGTCTATATGTGCCCCGTGATTGGCTGGCCACCAGTGCAGGGTGGACCCCGCCTCTCACCCGAAGACAGCTGGGATAGGCTCCAGGGTAAGGGGTTGAAAATAAGTGAATGAATGTGGCTGAACACTGGACATTTTTACCAGAATTCTTTTTTTTTTTTTTTGCGCAATGGCAAGCCTTCGGTCTTTATTGGATTTCAAAGCTTCAAATGTTCAGCGACACTTGAGCTCCCGCCACGGCAACATTGACCTGCAAAGGTGCTGTATGTGCGTCAGGAGGAAATGATGGTCATGTGTATGACAGCAACAGTAAACACTAGTTGTTGCCTGGGCATCATGGCTGGAAAAGAGATCCTGGTTACGTTAGACTTGCTTGATATTAAAGATGTCAGGTCTGATCATGGGTTTGTGTGGGAGTGCGTTTGTGTCACAGTGCCCCTCATTGAACCTCTTTAGTTGAGCATTGAGTCAGTTGAGTCACCTTGACCTCATCAAAAAAAAGACCACAAATCTCTCTGTTGTCCTTGCTTTGTTACCTATGACCCAAGTCAGGGTCTCAACCTTGTTCACACTTCAGATTGGATTGGTCTCACCCTCTAGTGGACATTAGTAATGTGACACAAGAGGCACATGCTCACTGAAGATGGACCGATGAGTTTCCTCCGGACCAGATTGCGGTGCCGCTTTTAGTAATGCGGGTCAAGAGGTGCAGTGACTGGCAAATGCATTGGGAAGGATGCAATCATGCTACATCCATCGGATGTAACAATTTCATGTTTTCTGATGAGGTGACAGCGCAAAGAAACATGTTGCCATTTCACCACAGCATATTGCTTTTCACCAAAGACAGCATGTCTTGTGTTTAGTTAAATCTATCAAGACCCTGAAGCAATCTCCTCTTGGAGCAGGAACAAACCAGTACACATGTTCATTACACAATCCCAATTAAATGGCTGACATACGCCTCGACAGGCAGGGATAGCGTATTTCCTTTGACGTGTGGCGTTTCAAACAACAAACCCCGTTTGAGAAATGACTTTGTTTGACAGCAAAGGGTGTTGAGGACATCTCATATGTAAGCTAAACTGAATCATATAGAGATGGACAACCTCCACACACCAAAGTAAAAGCTTGTGAACTGTATATCATATATGTATATACTATATACTCGGAATGAGCATCATATTGGATAACCGGTGTTGATTGTGAGTAGGTGGTTCTTGATTGATCACGCCAAATTGGGTGAAATTGGGCTGTAAGCCCAATCAGTCAATGATTATACTGTATTATTCTATTATTGCTGATTGAAGATAGGGCAGGGAATGTAGTTATGGTAAACATTTCAATCAAGCATTTTCCGTTTTTTGAAAAACCAGATGATCCTAGTACAAGGTAGCAATGTTGTACTTTGGCTACTGAAATACTGAACATGATCGCCTCATTTTTTTATTTGCATTGTCAAATTTGGATAATGTTTCACATGATAAATAATCGCCTTTTGGTCTGATGTTGAGGTCTTTCCATAGGTTGAATCGCACAGAGAACGGTTTTCCACTGTGGTGCAGGGTTGGAACACAAATAAAATAGAAATCTTCAAAAAATCTTCAAGTCTTAACGTGCAACATAATCATCAAACTTATTGATTAGCTCAAATAATGCACATAGAGCAATGAACAAATGCATGTTCTGTCCGCTGAGTGAAGACACACACAGAATTGTAAGTGTTAAGCGCTACTTGTTTTTAACCCTGGAAACCCTGACCCTGTCTTCCTCTTTCTTTTTCGGGTTTCCCTTCAGGGGTTGCCACGGAGCTTGGAATGACACCACAGCCAAGGTAGCAGTAGCAATACATACAAAATATTTGAACTAGTTTCAAAAATCACACACTTGTGAAAATGAACATAGAAGAGAAATGAAAAAAATTGCAAAATAAATCTAACTAGAAAAGCAGACGGAGAGCGCAGACCTCCACCAAGCGCCATTTTGTTATTTACACCATAAATATTCGTCCTACATTTTTTAGATTCCTTGACCATGAAAAGATACCATGGAAGGGTTTGAAAGACTTAAAGAATGCTAAAATTAGCATGTTAACCTTTAGCATGATAGCGCTAGGTGATTGTATAAGTGTCTCCCTCTGAAAATGCTAAAAATGTTAGTATAATTATGCATGTTAATATGCAAACATTACCACGCTAAGACCCAGAGAGTGTCTGCTTAAATCTATATTCACGAGAATCGCAAAAAATGCTATTATGTAAGCATGATAGCATAGCTAACATGCTAAAGTTAACACCTAGCACTGTAGTGTGTACCTATGAAAATGACTAAAAATACCACTATGGCAATGCTAGCCTGCTAACACCTAGCATTATAGTGTTTTTGTATGTGTCTACCCATAAAAATGGCAAAAAATACTACTATGCTAATATTAGCATGCTAACATGCTCATGTTAGTATGCTAATGCCCAGCATGATAGTAGTGTTTATGTATGTTTCTACCCATGAAAATAGCAAAACACGGCTAAATGTCCCAAATAAGTGTTCTACACAAATGCTGAAAATGGTCCAAACTCGCAATGTTCAAGAATACGTCCATATTCCATTCTGACAATTCCTGAAAATTTCATTCAAAGCCAGTCAGAACGTTTTAAGTTATTTTGAATACAAACAAACATCCAGATACAGAGATGTACAGGAAGTACAGGAAGTACAGGAAGTACAGGACAACTGACATAAAGTACATGACAGTGCTGTTAGCAAAGAGAAAATGCTTGCATTCCAAGAAGGATGTTTCTTAAACAAACATTGAACCAAGCAAGTACACTTATACATTCATTATTTATTTACTACATGATTTCTGTGTTTACAGGAAGGTGGTACGTGAACAACAGTGATGACGTAGATGACAGGCTCGCGCCAACGGTGCATTGTGGGTCCAACTCAAGATGGCGGCGCCCTTGCTGGAGTGCTGATGAGGTGCTCCTGCTGGCCATCTCTCAGGATTGTGTGTGATTTACAGGCGACACGTCCTAACCAACCGTGAAATAGTGAGCCCGGCTTGCGGCAGAGGACTGTACCAAGCTGACTGTTCTTCGGCGTGTGCGGTGGCTGGCGTGGCTGTGGCAGACTGTCCGTGCGAAGATGGGCCTCGTCTCCAGCCCCTTCCCATAGCGAAGAGCAGTGGGCAGAGGAGCAACAGATTCCCCTGCAAACACGCACCCGTCCAACTTGGCTTTGACGGTTTTGATATACTGTATAGACTGTGGACGCTGTCTTACAATTTTCTTAACGGAATTGTCTGTGCGACATTATCTGTCATCGTGAGGAGAAGACGAGCTTTCCCGGCCATCGTACAGCATCTCTCCACACCAAGGTTTGCACACGTCCATTGCTTGAATAACATTTCATTTTTAGTCTTGTTTCACCAGACACTGCGAAGAGTGTCTTTGTACACTTAGACAGATAGTGGCAGTGAGAAAGGGCTGTCAAATGCAGCTAGTTCATGGAGCTAACGTTGATTAGCAGGGAGCCCCAGCTGTGAGACACATGTTAACGTTGACCACGCACGTGCATGAACAACCTAACTAATCTTAAACTTAACTTTATTGACAAACAAAACACAACCCTCACATGTAAAAACAAACAACTGTGTCAGTCATAAGCCCTTTTTCACCAAAGCCAGCGACATAACATGTTTCTAGTTTTTTGACTTCCTGTTCAGTGCAATGTAGGTTTCAAAGTTAAAGCATGGCATTATTAACCTGGGCTGTATTCTGTATGCTGTACCTGTACCTGTAGCCGATAGTGAGAAAGGGCTGTCAAATGCAGCTAGTTCATGGAGCTAACGTTGATTAGCAGGGAGCCCCAGCTGTGAGACACATGTTAACGTTGACCACGCATGTGCATGAGCAACCTAACTAATCTTAAACTTAACTTTATTGACAAACAAAACACAACCCTCACATGTAAAAACAAACAACTGTGTCAGTCATAAGCCCTTTTTCACCAAAGCCAGCGACATAACATGTTTCTAGTGACACATTGACTTCCTGTTCAGTGCAATGTAAGTTTCAAAGTTAAAGCATGGCATTATTAACCTGGGCTGTATTCTGTATGCTGTACCTGTACCTGTAGCCAATAGTGAGAAAGGGCTGTCAAAGGGAGCTAACGTTGATTAGCAGGGAACCCCAGCTGTGAGACACATGTTAACGTTGACCTCACGCATGTGCATGTGTATGTTTTCCACCTCTCTCGCCGTCAAACAGGCAGGAAAAGGATTCACTCTGTGCACTGGATTCAGCACCTTGCCGTGTTTGATCCATAAAACACCATGAATGGAGTGAGCCCTCTTGTCATACAGTCTCTTTGGCTGCTGGGTGGAGGCGGGGTTGATAGCAGACACACAAGAGTGCAGAAGAGTGTAACAAAAAAAAAACCCAACAAAGACTCCAAAATAAGTCAGTTAGAATGAAACCATCACATGCCATAATCAGTAAGTGATTGCTCCTCCACATACAATACACAGAGCAGATGGCTTGAATGAACTGAATGTAATGTAATGGTGTGTGAGACGTTTGGGTTTGTGTATTTCCCTTACTTGGGTACTCCTGCTCACAATCTAAGAACATGAATGTTTGCTTGAGTTTTGTGTTTTGCGACACTGTTAAGCTGCAAGTTTGATTTAGTCCACGGTGTACCCAGTGAGTCACCTTCAATGTGGAATGGGTTCCAACTTGTCTGTGATTCCCAATAGGATAATCTACAAGTGTTAGTTGTGTGATCATAACATGCTTACGTTATTTGCAGGGTCCAAATGAAAATGGATGTAGACTTGCTTCACTCAACTGTGGGCCTCTCAGAGGAGGAGCCTGACATGAATGACTGGGAGTTGCCCCTGGCCTTCATGAAGAAACGGCACTCGGAGAAGATTGAGGGCTCCAAGGCGCTAGCGCAGAGCTGGAGGATGAAGGACAGGGTAGGTATCCTCTTCTCCCCCATCAGGGATCTCTGTTGTGCTCTGGTGTGTGGCTGCAGGGACTCTTGCAGCTGTTGCATGCAAAATCGGTCAGGGTGTTTATCTGTGAACTAATGGAAGTCATAAACCGTGAATTTGCGCTACATGATCAGAATTGATTCTTGTATAATACAAGCAAACCAAAAAAACAGTGGAATGCCATTGAAGTGATTTGAACTTGACAACACGATGGACCAGATTGTTGCAGGCTGTGCCCCAGAGTTAGGGTTTATGTTTGGAAAGAGCTCTACAGCTCAAGATGCTGCCATGTTAATCATTAGCATAAGAACATCCTGCAGTTCATTTAGAGTAATTACAAAAGCTGTCACCCGGCTGCTATTAATATTCATCTGCACACAAATGTATCTATGAAAATGTAGTTTTGCTTTATTAACAATCACTTGATGTTGCAGCCCTGACTGGTAATACAATTACCCTCTTGTTGGGTCATTAATAGTCATATTCTGTGTGGTGGGGGTGCATAGTGCAGAGCTAAGTGGTACTGCATTAAGATTGTCTTAATCTGATCTAATCATTGTTAGGTAGTCTCTTCACAGTCAATCAATGTTCAGGGTGTCCAAAGTTTTTTTCCGCCTACGGCTGCATTCAGAAATATATAAGGATGCGTCGGCCCGCTTTGAAACCTTTTGTACATTATATCAGTAGGGCAGTATATAGTAAGCTATCTGAACAAAACATCATACATTAATAATAAATCCATTTAATTTTTACATGCCCAGGGCCAATATACTAGCTGTGATATGAAATACACATATCAGGTGGGAGAGATGCAGGGCCGAGCTCTTAGAAAATGCACTTCTGACACCTTTTTTGTCTTAAAACTGCAGCAAACATGTTCTCTTCTATTGTGGATTTGCATCATCACCTGTTGGCGTGGTTTAGCTGGCAGCAGCCGGTTTTGTTTCCACAACCAAGATTAATTATTGCTGAACCACCACTTTGTCAACATGACCACCTCCAGGTCCATACCTTATAATACAAACTCATTCCCTCCAAAAGACATACTTATATGTGTCTTCAAAAGACGTATTGATAAATATATTTAATGTTTTGCGCGAGAGTCACCAAAATAACATCAGCAAACTCGAATCAATATTGGCATGCAGCAGAGTGATAATAAAATGTGAATTGATGACATATAACCTGTATGATGATGGCATTTGCCATTATTACAATGCATGTGTACCCATTTTTCCAATATACTTTCATGGTTCATAAGGTCATTTCTTAGCAGTGACCCCTATTTCTCATGTACATAGTTATCAGTACTTTGCTTTCACACAGAGATATGTAGTTGTGTTTTATTAACATGCCCTTGTATGGCAAGTGCCAATTATGAGGTTATTAGTATTTATTATAATGTCATTCCACCCTGACAATAAAAACATGATGTGATTCCATTTGGAGTCTCATTCCATTTCCTTTCATATGCAGTATTTCCCTTGTAATTGCTGGACGTGAATGAAGCTATCAAGTGAATATGAGTGCAGTAAAATACTTTTGTACTTTTCTCCAAAGACCGTAAATAGCATTCAGAGGTGCTGCTCTTGTCTGGTGTATATACAAATACACTATAAACTGTATATTGTTTCACAGTATGAGGGGATGGACTGACTGGCACGCTGTGTAATTGCATTACCTATTGGTTAAAGAAGGGTCTTTATTTCCCCGTCGGGCCAACGGCTCCTATTGAGGTGTACTATATATGTGTGTGTGTGTGTGTGTGTGTGTGTGTGTGTGTGCGTGTGTTTTCAGTTATGGTGGTCATGTGCCGCACTGTGTGCATTGTGATTACGGTCACTGCCCTTTCCAAGTAATTGCTATAAGGGTCCAGCTACACACGTAAGTCAGGGCTAGACCTGCAGATGATTTAGAGCAAAACACATAGTGCTGCTAGTAGTTCATGAAGGATTAATATCCTTCATTCTTAATGCTCTAAAACTTGGGGAATGCCATATAAGTATGTTTTTCTTTTTTTCTTTTTGTTTCCCTTTCAAATATATGAAGAGTCCATAATTGTATGGTAGTTTTAGTTTAACAGAGAGCCAGAATGCAATTAGTACTTACCTGATAGTAAAGTACTCATTATTTGGATAAAAGACGCCCATCACAGAAAAAGTCTCATCCATTCAAACCTTTCCACCACCATGGGCAAGACTGTTGAGCTGCACAAGACTGGAATGAACTACAAGACTATCAAGAGTTGTAGAAGTTCCAGCCATCCTCATCAGGGTCGCAGGGGTATGCTGGAGCCTATCCCTGGACTGGTGGCCAGCCAATCACTGGACACATATAGACAACAACCATTCACACTCACATTCATTTCACATTGAAAAAAATGGAATGTTCAGTGTGAAAGACAAAAAAGTTAGGTTAGAGTCTAATAGTACTATAATGGCAAACAAAGCTGGACCTCGACCTAAAAAGATAAGCCGGAGTTGGCCCCAATATATGATCTACAGGTGGAAAACCTGTTATCAACTGAAGATGTCGCTTGTAGAAGGATACTGCTTGTGTTCATTCTATTCATATTCACATTTATGCTGGTTTTATGAGCTTGTTAAGTCGTAATGCATTTATCAGTATTTGTAGTGCATTCCACGACTTACCGTGATTTCTGACATATAAGCCACTGCTTTTGAATCTAACCATGGCCGTGGACGTGACAAAGTATTTCCCTGGTATCAATTGTGATGGATTTTAGCTCTACCAGTGTTGGTCAAATCAAGGACTAAGGTGGTTTTCGGGAATGTTGCACTGTGCAACAGTGATACCTCTTCAATATGAAAGGTATCAGTATTGATACCTCTTCAATATGAAAGGTATCAGTATCGATACCTCTTCAATATGAAAGGTATCAGTATCGATACCTCTTCAATATGAAAGGTATCAGTATCGATACCTCTTCAATATGAAAGGTATCAGTATCGATACCTCTTCAATATGAAAGGTATCAGTATCGATACCTCTTCAATATGAAAGGTATCAGTATCGATACCTCTTCAATATGAAAGGTATCAGTATCGATACCTCTTCAATATGAAAGGTATCAGTATCGATACCTCTTCAATATGAAAGGTATCAGTATCGATACCTCTTCAATATGAAAGGTATCAGTATCGATACCTCTTCAATATGAAAGGTATCAGTATCGATACCTCTTCAATATGAAAGGTATCAGTATTGATACCTCTTCAATATGAAAGGTATCAGTATCGATACCTCTTCAATATGAAAGGTATCAGTGACTTCAGCTGTGATGGAGCTATTCAGAGAATATAATTTCAATTAATACAAGTTTAGGAGGAAACGGTATATTTAAGGATTAAAACCAGGGCACTCATCCAATTAATGGCCATAAATTAAGGCACTTTATAAAGGTACAGTATGATAGAGTGTCTGCCATTTGTGTATAATGGAGTTAGGCTGGCTGTTTTGCTGGCTGTGACTTCGTATTATACTGAGGATTTGTGCAATATACCATGGAGGCCATATTGATGGTGTTCAGTTCACCTTCCCTCCATTTGTGTTTGTTCTATGTGGTGTACAAAGCAGACCAACACATGACATGCGAGGTGCCCACTGAGGGGAGGGAGACGTTCTGTGTATTAATATCTGACAGCACCCTGTCAGTTATTGGCTGATGTCAGCAATAACCTGCTGAGCACAGTAATTGTATTTGTTTGTGTTTGAATGCCTTGCTTGTGATGTACCATTGATCTTATTTGTCAGTAACAAATTGGCTCCTGCATTAATGATAATTGCTATTTGTGTGTCAAACACAGGAGACAACAGAGTGAAGGACTTTTGAATACTGCTAAAACTACTATACTATACTGCTGATTTTTGATTTACAATACAGGCTTGCTTTATTTGTGCAATGATTTTGCTAATGTGTTTCTACTACTTAAGTACATGCATGCCCACTCAGCCATATATACACAATCACACACACGTGCGAGGGCTCACTTCCTGCAGGCTTTCCCATCACCATTTAGGCGTTCGACTGTTGAATAATGAAATCAATGGGTCGTCAATAACCAAGCCCATTCTAATAATGTGGAAATGAGACAGGCGGTCTGAACAGCTTCATCTTCTGCATCATTAGTTGGATTCAGTCAATGTTCACTGTTCATTAGGCAGCGTACACTGTGGGCCACAGAAGCGTGTGAACTAGGTGTATTTGTAAAGTATACAGCATGACGTCATTACTGCGGTGTTTTCCCCTATATTACTGGGTCTTCTAGAGGTTAAGTTGATGAAATGACATTTTATTTTTATATCACAATGGAAGTCATTCAAGGATAACTTTCCTATAGAAGAGTTTTTATTCTTTATTGCCGCTTCTCCTTATGTTTCTGGCCAAAGTCATGCCTAATTGCACAAGTAATGGCTATTTTCCGTAGTGTTGAAGATCACGTTAACAGGGTACCACTGTAGCAACCATATTGACACCGTGACTGTGGCTGCCAAGATATTTTGGTTGAATTGCTGCATTTGATTATTTCAGTAAAAGCGAGAATTCAAATATACTAGCCGCGTTTACATGAGGAGTTTTGCCTCTTTCCGAATGACCTTTCCGAAAACCATGGTATACATGGAAAGGAATATTCCAATCTCTAGTCCACATGCGCCGCTATAATCAACCAGAATAGTCAATGAGGCATGCACAGTAAAACGTAAACATCAACATCACGTGATACCGGCTTCCCTGAGTTTGTCTTTCAACTCAGTGTTCTGAGTTCTTTGTCCTTTCCAGTCTTGAAATTTAGTTTGGATCAAAAGCAAACTTTCGGCAGCAGTCCAGTGCTGATTGTTCACCTCCATTTTAAAACTTTTAAGTAAATGCTAAATTGGAAAGTGGCTCCTGTTAATTCATCTTTTAAACATGAAAAATCTTTAGACGTACCTCCCAGTATGCACAGTAAATAAAAATGCAAAGCTTCATCATTAATAATAATAATACATTTAGTTTGTGTAGCGCTTTTCAAAATACTCAGACGCTTTACAGAAAAAATGGAGTTGAATAAAAGCAAGTAAACAGAGTAAAAGATACATTAAAATCCAACATTAATTCGTTTATACACAGCTAAAACATGGGTAAAAGTGGGGCAAGCATTCTCATTTCTGATTACAAAAATCTGAATAATTTTATTGAAGATGACTATGAATGTATGGAAGTGGTTTTCAGAAAAACGTGTTATTGAAATGCATCATTTAAGATGTTGATTTCTAAATGTCAATCATTGATTAAGTTGGATTAAGTGCAGCACCAGCAATACCAAGAACAGCATACCAGGCTCAGGCTGACTACATAGATGAAATGACTGTCTACAGTCACACTAGTATCATTTATGACATATTACAAAAGTACCATATAGTCACATTAACAACACAGGGACTGAATAAACACTTTACCAGCCCAAACATCCATGCCAGCACACATTTTACATGCCGCTAAATGTGGCTACTCCAACTTTCCTAGTAGTTTTGCTTCCAAAGCAATATCATGCTGTGGAGTACAACTGGGATAAGTGAAGCACTTTGTAGTTGCTGATTTGCGCCTCAAAAGTCAACGACTACAAACTGAGTTAGAGGTTGTACTTGTTTTCCACAATCACACAGAGGCAGGATGACTTCAGAGTATAAGGGCTTGTAATTCCGACAGCAGACGGGCGGACACAACCTAACGGCAGAAAAAAAAACATCACCTCTTTAGCAGGGCCGATTATGCTAAATTCACTTTAATTAGATGCACTGAAGTGGACTTCATGCTTTTATTTGGACTGTTGTGCTCGATTCCCAGCTGGAGTCTATATTGCTGACCTGTTGCTGCCAGCATGCTTTGGAGTGCCAGGTGGAGATCGATGCGCTCCCCGATTTTAATAACCTTTATTCATTGCAGCCCTCACAAATGGAATAATCAAGGACCATTGATCTAGTAGCAGGCTGGGGGTCGCATGGGATGGAACTCTTAAAAAGCGCCAAACGAGGAAACGTCCCCTGGGGTCCTGTGCAGTTATTAATGATTGCAGGACAGCTGCCAATTATGTGTGTGTGTATACTGAAGACCCGTCACACGTGTTATTCTGCACCAGACCTTCAATATTTAGTAGAACTCTTACCCTGCCCTCGTGATGCTCTACTTCCTTCACATTTCTCAACCAATGACAACATCGTGGAGTTGGTGGATGTTAGACACCTTGCACTCCTCCACCTTTTGTCCGGGGATCTCGCACAGATGCTCATTAGGGTTGAGGTTCATCACCTTTTCCAAAAGCTCATCAGTCATACAGTCTCTGTGTCTCTGTGAAGGCAGGGTGGGGCCTAGTGTACACACAGCAGAAAGGTTTTGCCCAGTAATTGAGAAATAGATGTAGCCTGGCTAACTTTTCTTATGGGATGTCAGCCTCTACACACATTGCTACATTGCTAATTTTCATGTTGGAATTGGAAAGTCAAGAGCCTTTGAATAAAGTCAAATAACAATCAACATAGTACATTAAAGACAAAAAAACCCAACCTCTTTTAGCAAAACTTGCACTTAAGTCAAAATCATAACCAAAAACAATAACAAATAGACCTTCCCCCACACACCAATAAATAAAATATCAGGTCTCTGTCAACCAAATTGCACTTCAATAAATAATAAGAACACTGGGTATTATTCCCTAAGAGGAATGCTTAACATGTAGCGAATGACACTGTCTGTGAGCACGCACCGTTTTGCGCTGCTTTCTTTCTATTTACTAAACGCCCCAGGAAGGCTACTTAGGAAATCACAGCAGCTAAAACATCCGCACTGCCGTTTTGTATTGCACCTTTTGTATTATTCAGCATCTTTCTGTACAGTTTTTTGTCTGACACGCATTTGCATGCCACAGAATGACATTGCGCACACGGGCTAAAATTCACATAAGATGGCGTTTTATACAGAACAGACATGGACACTGTTTCCCCTCTTCATTCAATGTGTCTGTCCTATATTTTATATGGTTATTGCTTTAAATCACAGTGATCTGTGCTTCACGCCCCTCGAAGTGACGGCACCCTCTCTGGTACCTCTTTAAGGACAATCGGCCATTTCTGAGTATTTTGCCTCATTACAAGTCAGTGCTGTCTCTACCGGGTTCATAAATAAATTGGTAGGACTAATGTTTTTTTTTGTGTTGCGGTGCAACTTGAAAACCTACAGTATGTGTTATTCATCTGCGTTAATTAAATGCAAATGACTATCATGTACTGTATATTATAAATTGTCTGCACTGGATGCACGTTGGAACAAATGCATTATCCTAGCAAATTATATATTCTTATTAATTCCACTGTCCTCATTGTAATTCTGATTAACACTAATGTGATTTGACCTTTACGTAGAATGAACTTGGTTACCACTTGTTAAAATATTTATTTCCAGTGCTTGGTGTTGTGATAAAAAAAGTCTCTTTTTTGACATTTTCCCTACAATGTCAGTAACATTTTTTTCTTTTCTCTCTGGATTTGACATTAATATTTCTCTAAAGGCTGCTGTCATTTCAACTGTTGTGTTTTAAAGGGCAAACCTGCCCTGGTTTCTTCTAATGTAGGCTCTTTGTAATATGTGTTAAGGCATAAATGTATTTCCCCAAGATATCGAGGTAGATGTTTTCCTCCACAGTGCAGACAGAACTCAGGTTTGCCTACCTGCATAGTTTAGTGGGGAGGATCACTTCATTAAGACATAAATGGTGAATGTGCAGTGCAACATTATTAGTGGTTACCTAACAGCTGGTTATGTTAATGAGCCAAACGCATAGCTAGAGTAACGATTGTACAGTGAAACTTCAACATTGCAGTATTTACGGGGATTGGCCTTGAGTCGGTCAGTCGCCCACCTCTCACCAAAACATACGGATATGTTAAAGCAAAATGGCACTTAAAAAAAAGATCTTCTTTCATAATCTTTTATATCACATGTGTGTTTCTCTTCTCTGTGCATTCTAAAGCTATACAAACAGCTAAAAAGAGACAGCTCATCACTGCTCATAATGGGAATAATGAGAACTAGTGCATCTACTGTTGCATTTGCGTGATACATGTCAACAGTGAGTTAATGCTGAATGATTCCATGTTTTTATCTGAAGATAGTTAAGGTTCTGAACTTGATGGACTTGATGAAGTCTGTGGCTTTGTAGTCGGTGTCAGAATTGTGGCTAGGTATTTGGGTAATGTTGTAGATGGAGGATTTGATGCGAGTGACAATAGGCCTGAATTTTAGACCATCTGTAAACGCCAGGTTTACTTTCTCAGGGTTCCAGGTGATAGTATGCAGCAGCATGTACTATTGTCCATTGTGTACATGTATTGATGAAGGCACTTGAAACAAGTACTTGTTAATGTGCAGAATGGGCTCATGACATACACCATGCAGGTAGGAAAAGGGCAATGGGTGAGTAGGTCAGCTGAGAATGAATGAGGTGCTGTAATACCATGAGAGTTGTTATGTGGGGGTCTCAGGTCCTGCGATGTCCCACGTGCACGCTGACCTTTTACACAGTCGGTGGCAAAACGGAGCACACTTTAATTACCTTAACAACAGCAGTCGACCTAACCCTCAGTCTGTCACCTCAGTACATGCATAAGCTCACATCCACCCCACACACAAAGCACATTCATTGCATGTTCCTGTCACACCGACACTGCATCAGTGCGAGTGAAAGGTCATTGGCACTTGGTGTGGAAGAGATGACTTGGTGATGATGCATTCAAATATGGTGGAGTTGTGTTTCCTTTCTCCTTGCTCCCTTGAAATTGCACATTCTCAGTTAGGACTGGGTGACAAACATTGTGATACGCTGCTGAAAAAAATGCAGGTATTTACATTTTGCAATGTTGGATCTTAAGGAGGCTTTAGGTAAAGCTTAAATGGAAAAAGCAAAAATGATGATGGTTAAATGGATGAATTTATTTTGAACACGCGCACCTATTACATTTGAATACATCACGTTGCAATTCCGTTTCACATGACCAAAAGGAGTAGGAGGAAGCAAATCTCAGTTAATCCAGTCATGCAGCCCCCTTGCAACATCTCCCATAGCCAGCTGCCATTTGACACCCCTGCACAAGCTCAGTTTTTCCATTGAAGTAAGAAGCACCCCAGATCACGATGGCGCCCCCGCCATTGTGCCATGGTGAAAACATCTCAAGTGGGGTCTCCTTATCATGCCGGTAACGTTGGAAATCATCTGGACCTCCAAGGAGACGAGGCCTTTGTTTTTTTTGGTTTTTTTTGTTTTTGCTTGCAAAACCCTTCTCTTGCAGGTGGCTTCTGGTGGCATTTTGGGGGGTTTACCACTTGACCTTTTTGTTCCATAACCGTCAGGATCTTTGAGAAGTTTAAATTGACTGTTGTAAGCTCAGAAGCAATGGAGCGTGGTGACAGGCCATGCTCACGCAGCTCAACAATCCCACCGCATTCAAACAGAGAAAGCTTTTCTTGCCTTACTTGACAAAAAAATGACACTGAATCCACATTTTTGACAAGATTTTGGCCTTTAAAGGCTGTGGCCATAAACATTTGATCAGCGGATGAACAGCCTATTTCACTTTATTGCTTGTTTGCAATAGATTGCTAACTGAAACCATTTAGCTTTCCTTGCTCACGTTTCTTCTTCAGTAGTCCAACCAACATTTAAAACATGCCAAGGCAAATAAAGCTGTTGAATGCTGACCCCTTATGGCACTTCAAATACAGCTACTCACCAGCTGGGGGCTTCAATAAACCATATTCTTGCCAACAGCCACAGCTGTTATTGCCGGTGTTTTTTGACATCCTAATTAGTGATCACAACAGTTATTTGCTTTTGTAGAGCATGCATAATTGTTCATATGTTGTCCCGTATGCAGTATAGTTCACCACAAATTATAGCCATCAAAGATCAGACAATAAAAGCAGAAGTCAGGGTTTGTTGCAGGGCAGTTCTATTGCTCGTGTTTCATTTAAAATGGCTGGCTTATATAGCCCATCTGCCCTGGGACTGCTCGGGATACACTCCGTGAGGAAGTGTTGCGGAAGTGAGGAAGTGGCACTCCCTCTATGACCCGTGTCTGGGTACGGTAGAAAGACAATGAACAGGTCAACGGATAGAATGTATTTTTCCAGCTTCTGATTTTGTTGGTATTGTGCATATATGGATTATTAGATGTGATATTGGATTTGGCTTACTGTATACTTCATAATAAATTCATAAATGTGGAAGACCAATTGAGAGCAATGAAATAAGCCAGTCTATGTGTGAGCTATGTATGTATGTACGTGAGTGTGTCTGGAACGTGCTGTGCCTGCTTCTACCAATTGTGCCGACGGAGGGGAGGGTTTGCCATGCTTTGGCGTAGATCATGCCCCCACGCTAGCCAAACGTGCCTGACTTTAGGTGTGAAGTTGGCACAGGCACGGTATGATTGGCCTAGTGGGAGACATTGCAGCTGACTCTTCTATGTAGATTTGTGGCTGATAGTCTGACTTGAGTCATGGTCAAATAATATGTCACTTCCATCTCGGCGTGAATGGTTGTAAACCCAAAACAATGTTGTGTATTGAAAGCAGGAGGCACGGTTGGCCTGACTGCGTATGCCTGTGCCTTGCCTCATGTGTGATTTGAAGTATTCCTTACCTGCTTGTAAAAACGTCATACTATTTTCTTCTTCCACAGATGAAGACTGTGAGTGTAGCTCTGGTGCTGTGTCTCAATGTGGGAGTGGACCCCCCGGACGTGGTCAAGACATCACCCTGCGCTCGATTGGAATGCTGGATAGGTGAGTTTTCCAATATAACAATTGAACAATTTTAACTGTGCATTAGATTTATTGGATAATTGATACACCAATACAAACAACCTTCCCAACCATTGATACTTGATACTTTCATCAATACTTGACAAAAGACATTGGCCAGTTACCACCAAAACCTCTAAAGTAGTCCGTCTCAGTTGGAACTGGTCTTCCATGTGCTGAAACCACGGCCATCCGCCGTGCGGCCAAAAGGCACCAACTTAACCGTCATGGCATCGCTCGCAGTGAGTTGCTTCGTTAGCATCAAGCGGCACCGGTGGGACAAGATGTGTGCCTGAGAGTTTTGCATCCCGCTGCTTATGGATTTAGTGTGTATTTCACATGGCTTTGCAGATATCCAATTAATAATCCAATTAAAAACATGCATGTTAGCTTAATTGGCCACTCCAAATTGTCCATAGGTATGAATGTGGTTGTTTGGTTGTTTGCCAATGGCATCTGCCCTGCCATTGGCAGGCGACCTCTTGTCTGAAGTCAGCTGGGATAGGCTCCAGCATACCCCAGGGTTGTGAGTAAAATGATTTTGGCTGTAATGTTGAAAGTGTTTCCCTGTGTTTGTCAGATCCTCTATCCATGAGTCCACAGAAAGCTTTGGAGACCATCGGGGCTAACCTGCAGAAGCAATATGAAAACTGGCAGCCAAGGGTGAGTGACTTTATGTAAACGAGCCCCTTCCGTCTCTTATACAGTATCGCCTCATTCGCTCCAGCGGTACAGGGACACTTGTAGGGACAGACAATGTATTCAATATAACCAAGAGACTGAATACATTTCAGTTGTTCCGAGACCTGACATCACTTTTCACAAATTCCTAGCTGACATTCACCCAATAGTATAAATGTATAAATGTATTTTCTCATATTGTTTAAATGTGCACATTTTGGTGTGTCTAATGGTGATATAGCATCACTACACAGGCACTATCGGCAAGAAGTCTTACATAAAGTGGTAACGTTCTATACCTAAGTTATCTCATTTTTGCTAATCTATTACTTTTGTCACAAAGCATTAAAGCAGCGTAGCCTTCACCAAACTAGTGCAAATTCATCCCTGTGTTCTCATTTTATGTTCTTGCATTAACTCTTACAGCCCGAGAGAGAATGCGGCAAACAGTCTTGGCTACTGCCCACTCACTTTTTCTGCCTACGCTTCCTCCCACCTGATACTTGCCACTTATTTTCTCCTTACTCTTTGCCATTTTCATTTTGAGCTTGACACTGAATATTTCTTTCCTTCGTTAAAAAGTACAAATCTTATTTGGTAAAGATAATTATTTTGTGTTTTAGCAAGCATGTAGCCCTGCTTTCGTCCTATCCACTTTAGTCTTTCTGTTTACTTCTTTCACTGAGAAGGCCGTTACCAAACAAGGAGACTTCTCTGGCTTCTCTCACTAGGGAAAGCCTGGGCTACGCTGTATTTGTTTACCAGGTCATGCATGGCTTCCAACAATTCCAAGGAGAAGCCAGAGCTCATCCTTTGTTATTACATTTAAATGTTTGGGAACACTTGGCTTGTGGGGGCTTTGTAGGGAAAGCAAAGTTTGTTACGAAGGCTTTTCTTGGTGACGCTCGATGCTCCCAACTCTCTTGAAATAATTGACCAGTTCCTGAATCTGAATGAATCAATACATAAATACGTATACACACACACACAAATATCCCAAAGCTGGAGTTTCTGGAGAAGACCCAAGCACACACCATGAGAACACGCAAACTGTGCAAAAAGATGCTAAATGGAGATTTGAACACTCAATTGTCTGACTGTGCGGCCAACATGCTAACCACCAGGACACCTTGCGGCCCCATTTGCAAGTCAATAAGTACAACGTCTTGTAGCGGCTATATCAGGGGAATTCCATTTCAACTCAATTGAGGGCCGGTGGGCAGGTCGTTGGAGAATGAATGTCGCGTTACGGAAACCGACTTAATGATCTTCCGTTGCTTCTCAGTGCAGTCAGAGCCAATGAGAAAAGCATTAGGACACTGGCAGGCATACGGTATGGACGTCCCGCCAATACATCTCCAAACTAATGTATTTGTCTGCCATGGCCTTGTGGGAGAGAGTGATTGACAATGTGCATGGTTCACTTGCTCCTCATCGTGTACGGTGTACATGGGTCACTTGCTCCTCATCATACATGGTGTAGTTATCTGATTGGTGCATGGTTGCAGAGATTACGTATGTAGTTTGTGTGTATTCAAAATGGTTATTTTTGCAGCCTGTGTAGGGATTTTGGCCCCAAATGAAATTCAGGTTTATTGCAAATATGGCTCATTCATATGGAACATTGATTTTTGCTTTGGGACAACAGAGTTAATCACATTTTTTTCCCTAAGTGGCAGGCATGTGCCGTTGGTGACTCTGAGAGAACATTTTAAATGGTCCAAATTCCTGCAGAACTTTGAAATAGGCCTTCTTCCTGTTGCTAAATGGAATAGAAACGCAAAGAAAGCTAATAGCTAGCATGATAGCAACTTATGTGATTACATTGTGGTCAATGTGATAATTATGCAAAATAATAAAGCTAGCATCTAACAAGCTATTTATTATGTACGTAAAGTGTCAACTGCTACTAATTCAAATTTTGGGTGAATCCCAATAAAATGGCCATTCTACCAATGCTAACAACTAGAACCCTATTGCCTAGTAAAGAAGCACAATGTACTAGAATGTACCAAGTAATTTGACATGAGTAAGATAGCTCAAATGCTAACAGGCTAGCAAAATGAGACAGAGTACTGAAAGCGCTGAGGCAGAAGCAGCTATTGGATGGCAGGCAAGCGTACAATAACAGTAATAGCGTCAAGTGACTTTTATGGTACGTAAATGCACATATTGTACAGAAAGACCCGTGTGGGCTGAAGTGAGAGATGAACTTATCACCAGCAGTATTTGAAACCAAATCACCTTTTAGCAATGATGAGCTAACTGTTCGAACACAATTTAGTTTTTCTGTGTTGCATACCTACAGGAACAGTATATTTTTATTAAAATTACGTCCAAAAATTGTCAGATGCAGGTTGGACAGTCAAGGAATAATTGTAATTAAAGCAAAGTCATTTGGTTATTTGTGCAAATCTTATATTGACGCGCTGACTTCTAGGGCAAATTTGCATGAAGTCATTTGTACTTGTTTGATCATGTCTTTTTTATGTTGTATTACTGCAATTTCCATGACTTTGTGGATTATTTGAGTGGTCTTATTTTGAGTGGTTCTGATAATTCAGTTTGCGCAAAGTGGAGGCTGTAACTAAGTACTGTAACTAAGCAAGATAAGCGATCAAATGATGAATCAATACAATTTATTACACACACAAATGTACAGTACAGTCAGGGGTGACCGAATATATTGTGGGTTTGACTCTTGGATCACTTTGAGTCTGTGTTTTTATTTCTATTTTGATGGATCTTTTTGGCTCAGTCACACTCCCTCCCTACCTGAACATGAAATCATCTCAGTCAGTTTTTCTTTCCCACCAGCCTCCCACCTTCCCTCTCTTTGCTGACAGAAATAATCTTCTGGCCACTGTGTATTTTTTCAAGATGATATCCCAAAGGCCCAGCTGCTTCATGTTTTACTGAAACATGGTTTTGTGTTGGCCTGCATGACCTTAGCTTTGTCTGAATAGCATGAACGATTGTTTTATTATCCATCTTGGTTGTCGGTAAACGCCATCGGCACAGTTGATACCCTCACGTCCACTTACGTAACCCTTAGGTCAAGCGTTGAGAAATTCTGCAGATGAGTGTCATGAGTCCTTGTGTGTCCACTTGATCCACCCACAATACTGAGTTGCTAACCATTAAGTTCAACTCTGCTTTCATGCCCATAGTCCAGGTTTCTTTGCTTCACCTCTTCAACTCTGGACCATTTTGCTTGGAGACGGCATATCCAAAATAAGTTTTTCTGTCCTGGATGATCAAAAGTAAAAGTGAAAATGTACATATATACAGCATCCGCTACTGGGAAAGTGTAAATAAAGCTTTTTCAGTTTGTAGGTCAGCTTTTAAGTTATTTTACACAATTTTTGGTTCATGAAATTATTCATGACATGTGCTAGTCTTAGACTGTGCTTTGTTTTCCTATTTTCCCAATGGAGGACCTGTAGCTGGAACTGTCTTCTCTTTCCTTAAAATCAGTTCCACTTAGCTTTCAGCTGACGCTCCTGTAGTTGCACGGACATCTCTATTGCTGTAGAGCCATTACCATAGCAACACAGATACAACCCAGCAACCTCCCGTGGTCCCGTGAAGCGTTATTATCAAGTGCTTGTCATAAATTGGTCTCTGCCATCTTCATTGTGGTCCACCTTTCACTGCTCTGAGGTGATTGTGACTATGTGGCAATTATTGATTTTTCCTAACATTGTGTTTGGGATATATATATATATATATACATATATATATATATATATACTGTACTGTGTGTGTGTTGGCACTAACCTGCTGGAAAGGTTGCAGAGCAGGAGGGGACAGCACAGGAGGTCAGGATGTGACTCAGCGAACTGAGATGAAAGATATCCCTTAAAGGCCTCTCTCCTCCATTTGACTCAACTGTGTTTTTACTCACTAGAAGCTTGGACGTGTGTTTTTCACTAGTATAACCGCTAGTTACTTAGGATTTATTTTTGGGACTATATAACCTAGATTAGATAACATTAGATTAGACGGATCTCTTGCTCACCCCTTTCCCTCAGCCAAACAATTTTAGGCGGATCCTAACATAAGAAACCGATCATATCCCTGGATCTTATCTAACACCGCAAAGGTGTTTTGCTGTCCCCTTTTGCTCTGCCAGACTAACATCTAGCAATTGAGCCAAGCCCAAAGCTAAAGCTCACCGAAGCAAAGAGCCAGGCAGCATCCCACTGTTAGTGCTTACAAACAGTGAAAAAGCACAAATGTCACTGGATGACCAGACGTTTTCGGTTGTGGACTTTATTGTTGATGGGAAGCTTAAATTAGTCTGCAGTGTAACCTGGAATAGAATAGAACTGAGTAGTTTGGACAGCAATATTTGAAGAAGTACCTCATGTGCCGTCAAAACAACCAGTCTGTATTGTATGACAGGTGTTGTTCAGTGTTTTTCAACAAAATCACTTTGGAACACAAAAAAAAAAAAAAAATCAGTGGCCGGAATCGGACGGTCAGCATTTTTAAAGATTGGTTCAAAATTGTAATGGCCGCACCCCTAGTATATAGGACAGTAATAATAGCAACATGGCATAGTGAAAATAATGAAAGAAACAATAAATACAGCTGTGAAAGTACAGTATAAATGTATAGAGCACATTAGCCTATTATTATTATACTACTGCATTGTTTATCTCCATATGAATATACACTTGGTGAGCATGACTCGCGACTTTAAGATTCAGTGTTGTGTGCTCCTCCTCATCCTCTCCTTTTCTGCAAGTCATCAGAGTCCCTTCACTGTCTGCCACCTCAGCTTTACTACTTGATGTGATGGAAGCCCTTAGTCATTATGTTGCTACTCAGTCATCCGAAGGGATCATTAAAATGTACAAATGTTTCCAACATGGCCTGACACTGAAGAGGATAAGACGGTGGAATTCTATCGCCATTGACCCAAATACATTTGGTACAGTCTTTTACCTATTTAACCTTTAAAGTGCCTGGCTTAACGTGGTTGCATTTTTTATGACACCTGTATTTTGTTTAGACAGGATGTGGTGAACAACACTCTTATTTTGAAGGCCTGAAGCGTGCTCGTGTGTGTTGAGAAAGACCGTTGATGGTTAAGGCCAGCTGTGTGCCAGAATAAACTTGCCTCTCGCCGACCTTATTTTACTCAGAAAACGCTCAGTTACATTAAGAAGCGCATTAAAATGCAACACAGTGTAAACAAACACACTCAGCCTAGCATGCTAGCATGCTCTGGTAAACTAAGCTAACCCAGCTAACGTCCAGGCAGTTTTTTCTGCCAACTTTTGGCGTAGTTTCATGTCGCCGTTTCGACATGTTTGGTTTGTGTGGGGGCAGATTATGGTTTGTGATGAGATTCCACCACGATTGAGTGGTCCGCCACGGTAATACTTCCCTTCACAAATGTCATGAGAACAGCATTTTTTGCATCAGATCAATTTCCCAAATCTGTTTTTTTCTGTTAATTTTTTTAGAACTTTTTTTTTACCAAATCATTTTACCACAGTCAGCGAATATAATGGCTGTTAATTAAATGTGAAAATTCATACATTTATTGATATAATTACATCATTGGACAAAATGTTTGTATTTCCAAACTGCCATATGAGCCTCTGCACACATTGCTACAAAAACCTCAACATGCAATGAACATGCTTATGGGAGACGTAGTGGCCATTGCAATTACAATTGCTATATTAATGTAAGCTATTTTTATGACACCCGTATTTTGTTGGCACAGTTCCACAGGAAGTGTTGCACAGTGTTCTTATTTTAAACGCCTGCTAAAATGTGGGTATTGAAAATGTCATTTGACGGTTGCTTTAGACCAGGGCTTTTCAAACAGTGGAGAACAATTCTGTCCCTTAGGGGAGGCATGACAGAAAATAATAGAGACGCACCGCTTTAGACAAACTTGAGTGAAAGAATCATCCTTAATCCTTATTTCACTCGGAACTTGCAGGACATCAGCCTACATCTTAAAAAGCTTTGTTACATTACAGGCAGTCAAACACAACACGGTAGAAATACGTTCATACAGCCGCTTTAGCATGCTTTGCTAACCTGACGGTAAAGCAGCCAGCTTGGTGACGAGTAAGAGATTAGATGTTCAGTGCAGGAGAGGGCAGTTTATGTTTGTGAGAAGATTTGGCCGCTAATGGGTGTTCCATTTTTCCCAGTGCTGTACAAGCTACCTTTTTGACTCAAGTAGCTTGGAGAATCGCTGACCACACCAAAAATACATTTGGCTGGCTATCTTTTGGGCGGCATTCCTGCAAGTAGCACCACCTGTGCAAGAAATAGAAAGTTATAAATAAATAATGCTCTTCCACTTCTAGGGTCAGCAGTGCTTTTAGCTTGAAACGTCTTGCTAAAGCTTCAGGCCCTGTCCACACAAGAATGCTATATTTTTTTTTTCTTGTCAGGTTGAAAATCATTGTGTCTGATCAATAAATATTCACATTGATGCAGTAACATCAGTGGGTGAAAGAGATACGTAAGGCACACCTACATGTGGCACCGTAAACATACATAAATATGCATACGCATAAGTACATTGTCTTCTGCTACACAGGAACAAAAACAAGGATTGAACAAGTGTAGTTGTGTATGCGTCTCTGCTCCACGGGCCATAAGGTTTTGTTGCTGAACTGCTAACAGCACCATTTGCGGTTCTTGTTTTGCATGCGGGCCTCCCTTTTGTTCTTTCGTGTGGACAAACACTAATGTCTGTCAATGCAGCAAATGTGCATGGAGAGACCTCTTTGTTCTCTGATGGGCACTTCAAATGAGTAGGCTCCACTATATTATGTGATAATTATCCAGTGGTTTCAGTTAAAAAGAAGCATCTTCCAATGACTCTGCAGATCCCTGACCTCATTAGTAGAAAATAAAACCGTATGTGACAAGACACTCAGCTCTGTCCATCTAAACTCACTCCCACTGTCAACGACGCTGCCTTGAATTTCCCCCTGATTGTTAGTGAATGTGCTCACTCTGGGCTAATTAGCGGGGCGGCCTTCAGTCGAGATTGTAAGTGTACCTCTATGAACCATCAGTTTCCAGCTAATGGCCTACTCCACGCTATCTTAACGGTCCTCTCTCTCGGTCTTGCTCTGTCCCAAGGCACTATGGGATATTTGTATCAATGACCTGACTAGCAGGGGCCTTTAATAGGGACATTTTCAAACATCATTTCTGCAAGGCTGTCCATCTCTGGATGCAATCACACTTAACCCTGACATGGAAAGAAAGACATTTGTTCCGTGCGGTGTAACTGGCCACCGATTATGTTGGCCACATTTCACTACAGCTCTGGCTGTGAGGGGCAAAGGTAGGTGGTTACAGCAATCCTTTTTTAGTTAAGACGTAGTGAGAAGTTCCTTTGTGTAGTCCACCAAACCTAGAGTCATCCAGTGGCATGCAGTGCGGTGGACACTGCTCATTTGCCCGAATAGCATCCAATATGGCTGCACAAAAAGTCTTGATTCACACTAACTTGTGATTGTAATTTCACAATATTTTATAGTACTATATTCACAGTAATACTTGCTGTTTTTAACAAGCTGTATCACAAACCCTGGCATACTGCATCAGTCGTGCTGCATCAATTCCTACAGGAATGCATGCAATCTTTGTTTGGGTTGCTGAGGGTCAAACGTCATCGTGGAATTTGCATAAATGGCACTGATGGATTTAAAAACAAGTCATACAGCAATCCCTCACTTATCGTGGTTAATTGGTTCCCGCCCCGATTGTGACAACTCAATTTCCAAGGACGATTAGGATTATTTATTTCTTTATATTTTCATAGGTTGTGTATTGAAAACTAGGACTGTCAACATTTTTCTTTAACAGCACTGTTTTTAGACATGTGATTAACATGTGTATCTGACCCTCACTGTAATTGGAGGAAGTAGCTCTGACAATGGAGCCACAAGCGGGAACAAGGAAAAGAGTATTTGGATTGGTAAAATGAGCTTCTAAGCCCCAGCAGATGGTGAGAAGGTTCTCAAGCACTGCTGGCATTGCTTTTATTGCCATTTATGCAGTGGGAACTTGGCAACAAGCTTTTGATTTTGTTTTTTGTTTTAGATGCAAGCCGTCTTTCACATGACTTTTTTGCTTTGAACTGCAAGCTAAAAATTTGGGTACGGGCTGCTAGTTAATGGCAGGCATGACCATAGAAGATTTAGCAATGCTAGCGTGAGCAGGGACTAGCTAGTCACCTGGAAATAATATCAGTAAAACATACATTCATACTGTATGTTATAGCGATCTAATTTATGTTATTTGTAATGTGTTGTGTAAAACTAACACAGGAACAACAGCACATTAAAACCACAAAAGGAACACAGACTCGCCAACCACCAGTATGAGCCTGGACTTCCAATGTTACTGTTTTTCAGGGAGATTGTGTACTGACCAAAGATGCACATTAGCACTCAGTAAGGTCATCAAATCACAGTATCAGCATTTGGAATCAAAAAAGGGTGGAATGGTAAAAATACAGGCTAGTTATATTGTGTAAATAAATGAATGGGAAACACTATGGTCTGTCATTGACTGGATGGCCAACACTTCATCCTGTTCATGCGTTCCCAAGCAAGCAGGACTGTCAGTGCAGAGAAACAGCCCCCTCCAAACCTGTTAGCCATCACATTCTGATGTTTGATTCGGGGAGTTATTAAAGCATACTGTTGCTTTTAACAACAGATGTATGTAAAAGCCGTATGATATTGAATTATGTTTTCTCTGCTAAATAAATTACTAATGGGCAGTTTTGGAGCTTTGACACGCCTCCCCACCTCTTGGAGAGAGTTGTGTGCTACACATGAATCCATAATGTATTACCCGCATACCGACTGAAATGTATTGTGATCACAGCTTTGGGAAGGTAAAGAGAGGCATTCCGAAGAGTGGAGTTCATAAAGCCAGTAAATCTGCATTCAAGCTTGTCTTGGCATTAGAGAGTTTGGAAAATCCTCTCAAAACCACAAAGCTCAGCTGTGAAGAGTGTGACAGTGTTATTTTATTCCCTTTCACTGTCCCTCTGCATTATTAAACAGAAAGGAAAGTCTTTTCAGGATTAGAGGGTTTTTTTAAACTGCCACAGGCACTGGACAATTGCTCATTATACAAGTCCTCTGTGCTCCACTACTCCGTTCCCTTCTTTCTCTGTATCAGGGTATCAGGGTATCAGGGTTCAGCCACTTTTTTCATGCCTTGCCAATGCGAGGATGCCCTTGTCATCCTATCATCTTTTATGCAGCCATTTCAGGTTTCATGCTGCTGTTGCAGCTTTCTCTATGAATTGCAGATGCAATGGAATGGCTTAACAGAATGATCATGTGACAATTACTGTGTTTACATGCACTAAACATAATGAAGTATTGCAGAAATTGGCTTGAAAGCAGCTTTTGCTTTTTGAAACACATCAATGAGCAAGTGTTACACATTATAATGGTTGCATTAACACAATTAGACAATGTGATTGGAAAATAGGTTCCTATTGGATGTATAGACTTCCATCAATCAGTGGTCAGAGCGGGCTTTCTTAGCATGCGGCAGTCTCCATGGGGTGCTAATAGTGCAACATGAAATTCCCAAGAGAAGAAGACCAAGCCGCCAACAAGGAGATAAATTCATACATGAACTCAAACAAGTCAGTATTTTTAAATATAAAATGTTAATATTTAAAATGTCTACATATAGACGTGGGCATTTCCAAGTCATGTCATTTAAAATGGTGTCATTGGTCTCATTCTTTTTGCACCATTGCTGTTTGTATTCACGCTCAAATATGCTGCTAAATATCCAGCCACTTAAACTGGAGCCTATCCCAGCTGAAGGCTGCAAAATGGAAAGGAAATCATGAATATGAAATCAATGTTTTGGGTTTTGTTTCACCTGATCACCGAATGGAGATATTACTATGGTGAGCCATATATCACATGTTGACTCCACGAGGTACCGAGAGATTCCCAGCCCCAGTAGAAAAGTGGACTTCAGGTCATAGAGCAGCGCCATAAAACAATGTACTTTTTTCTACATATCGAACCACTGCAGGGGAACAGATGCGTTTTGTTATCTATATCGACAATGTGGCGCTGAGTTTGTGTATCCGTAATGTGAATGATAAAGATGAACGCTGCATGGCTGTGTGCCGCTCATTGAGTCGTCTGTTCACCCCTTACTATTTGTGGCAGGGGAGCAACAGCAAATTAGGAGGTGAGCTTAATGTCAGCCGACTGATGTCACATGACATCCACAAAGTGACATTTACGACGTGGGCAACACATGGCATCGACCCACTCTAGCTGGTGGATTGACGTAATGGGCAGCCCTGATATATAGTGTACTGGAAAAGAGTACGACTTGACATTTTGCTAATGGTGTAGTCATAATTTGAATTTTGTCTCACTCCCCTCACATTATTTCACTCCACTCCAGAACCGTGACTCCTTTATTGCCCACCACATTTATGACTTCAACTGTTTTATTGATTATACCACATTAGGGTGCAAAATATGGTAATATCAATAAATGAGAAGTGGTCATTTATCATTATCCATTTTGTGTATGTAGAAATAGATTTTTTGAATAATTACCAAGAATCATGATTAGAATCATCGTGACTAGAAAGAGCTCTGCCACGGTAAACAACACACCCATAAATCATCAAATGAAAATTACATTTGTAAATATACAGCGTCCACTCTTGTGGAAAGACTTTGGAGTGTGTCGAAAGCATAGAATTGTCTTTTTACGGTAGAGTGGAGATTCAGGGGGAGGTGAGAGGTTACGCCATGATTCAGTCATTCATCTAATGTTTGTCCATATAGCGTATATCTGATAATGTTACAGGGATCTGTGGAAATTGTGAAGGTTTGTCAAGAAAAGGGTGTAAATGAGAGAACTGCTGAAACCCCCCCCCCCCCGGTAGTGTTTGTTTAAGGCTCCATTCATCACATTTTTTCAAAGCTGTGCTATTTCCAGTTTAAGTTACAGTAATTCCTCCCATCCCATAAGTCATTGTCCCCCAGCCCTAATCTGTGACATCATCACCGGTTAACTGTGTAGTTCTTTGCCGACTAACACAGTTACACCGCAAGCGTGCATTGTTTCACAAACACAAGAGCAGACGGAGAGAATATCAGCAGATTTATATGTTCTTTGTAACATGAATTTCCTCTTTAATGTTATTGCTCCAACAAAAGTAGGGAAACTTCTGATTAAGATCTCCCCTGACTGCTTTTTGTTGACAATATGTTGAAAAGGGCTGAATGATTTTCGTGATTATTTGTGACAAATACCGTTATTGCCACATGATTTATTTCAATTTCTCATGATAGTGTTTTTGCTATCAGCGACTTTGATTTAGATGTTACATTTGGCTATATATTCATTTTTAGCACTCTTTACTTTTCCACTTCTAATGATATATCCTTGCTTATTATTCCCGTAGTTTCTCTTTGTCATTAGTAACTGGAGGATCTTAATAATAAGTCTCGAGCGCATCTCTGAAACAGAGGACAAAAAGGCTGCATAGTCTCTCAACAGGAGGCTGGCAGGGATGGATTGATGACGTGTCTTCATTCCCTCTGCTCAGCCGACCTGTTGTCAACTGACTCAGCCAAGCTCTCAGGCCTCAGCAGGACTGCTGTCACTGGTGACCACAGGCTGCTCTTTATTAGACTTGATTGCGGCTTTCAGACACATTTGTTCCGTAATGTCACCCCTTCTTTGGATGTGCTTGTTTAACCACTTTCTGTGTGTAAAAAAAACAAAAAATGCACCAGCCCATCTTCTGAGTAGCGATGTAGCTGGGGCCAATGACATCAAACCTTAATGATGACGGATGCATGGAATAGCCAGGGAAACTGTTAAAACACTGCTTTACTGATTGATGGGGGCCTTCCATTGTGAAACGGACCAAAGGAACATGGACTGTGCATCAACAATGCATCGACGTTGAGCCTTTTGAATTTTTTCATACAGTCATCTTTAAAGACCAAATATACTTTTTTCTTTCCACTGCGTGGGCCGCGCCACGTTGGTGGTCACTGAACCAAATTTGCACACAATTACGCAGTGGTAATTTGGTTCAGTAATTTGCTTCAAAATGGAAAGGTGATTAGGTCAGGACTCAAGCTCTGGCCTAGGACCAGGTGAATATGGCCAAAAAAAAGATCTGAATATATATTTTTTCATATTGTCCAATTTCGATTATCATTCAAATAGTTTAATATTTAAAATTTGTCAGTATTAAAGCATCTGTACTAGAGATTAGTCAAAATTTGGTCGCGTATATCACATCGCAGATAAAAATCGAGGGTAAACCACATAATGAATAAATACTTAGCTGCCAAAATAGACTTTTATGTTGTTTGTAGTAACTAAAGTAAAACTGTGTAAATAGTAGTAGTGGTGTTGCTGAATGCCAGCTGTGTTTAGCAGCAGACCAAAGAGTGCCAACGTTGCACCACATTGGTAGCCTTTTTGTGTATCAAATAATCCAAACTTTCCTCCTTGGTGCTGTTTTTGTTTGGGCACCTCTCTCCATCCATCCATCCATCCATCCATCCATCCATCCATCCATCACCACTCTCTGGCAGTCGTGTGGAAAAACACTTTCTGCGTATTTTAAGTTCCAGTGTGTAATCCTGTGCCGGCCGGATTTACTACGTGATTTATTTCACCACAATATCAATTGAAGCTCATTTCTTATCAAATTCGTCAATGAAATTGATAAAACTGTTGCAGTTGTACTTCAGTGTGCAAGACAACTATTTCAACCAGTTTTCCCTTTCCCATATTATTGTTATCAGGGTTTCTCCTTGGTTTATAGCTTTGGGGGTGCAGGTGGGATATTATATTGTTTGGTGCGATCGCTCCTCTACAATAACATTTTGCTTTCACACTTGCACCCTCACAGTCAGTGTGTGTGTGACGGGGGCGGGGCTCCTAGCAATGTCTTACAATCGCTCCTCTGCAGTTGCATTTCCCAAATTTGTCAAAAGGATCCAAAATAAACAAGATCAAGTTGTCATGGAGCCTAATATGATGCTAACACCGGTTATCACTGGCTAGCTATATCCATCCATCCGAGGTGATGTTTTTGGACAGAATATGTACGTTAGAGAGTTTTGTACGCCATATGTTCATAGAGCCACGGCAGCAGGAGGGACGGACAAACAAACCAACCTGTTACAAATTGTTACAATGGCATGAAGAATAAAGAACATGACACTTATTCCAAATGTAGTGTCCGATGTGTCGCACCTTTAGAAATAGTCACAGTACAAATGAGCATAGAAATCATTTATTACACTAACCAGCTGACACCCTGGTCCCCCGGAGTGTGAACTGGAAATGGGCCACCGGGGTGTGATTGGAAAGCGGCTGTGTGGTTGTCATTATCACCGAGCGCTAGTCCCCCCCCCACTTTCCTCTTTTCCGTCCACCGCTATTCCTCTTCAGGAATAGACTTCAGGCACCATTGACGTCACGTTGATGACTTTTCCACTTGCGTATTCAGGTGCGAGACATGCTTGGCTTGCACATCTGCCATATTGCACCGCAATCACCTTTTCACCGTGTTATTTGCCTTGTGCAAATGACAGTGTTAAATTGCTTTGTATGTTCATCCACACATTCTACATTCATTACATGTATGTTCAAAATAGTCCGTTTTTCACACTTACGGTCATGTGGAAACGTATTTACCCCCTTCCTGATTTGTCACTCTTAAATGTTTTAGAAAATGCTGTTTTAAAAGGAAACTACTACTCTACCTACACGGCCCTGTGTGAAAAAGTATTTGCCCCCTAAAGCTAATAACTGGTTGGGCCACCCTTAGCGGCAACAACTGCAATCAAGTGTTTGGAATAACATGCAGTGAGTCTCTTCCAGCTGTGGAGGAAGTTTGTCCCACTCGTCTTTGCAGAGTTGTTGTCATTCAGCCACATTGGAGGCTTTTCCAGCATTAACTGCCCTTTTAAGGCCATGCCACAACATCTCAATAGGATTCAGCCATTCAGAGGTGGACTTGCTGGTGTGTTTTGGATCGTTGTCCTGCTGGACAACCCAAGTTGGGTTCAGCTTGAGGTCACCAACAGATGGCCGGACATTCTCCTTGAGGATTGTTTGGTAGACAGCAGAATTCATGGTTCCATTTGTTTAGACCACCAAACTGCCACCACTATATTTTGCTGTTGTTATTATGATCTTTTTCAGAAACCTTTACGCCAGATGTAATGGGACACACACCTTCCAAAAAGTTCAACTTTTGTCTTGTCCAACCACATGGTATTTTTCCAAAGGTCTTGGGGATCATCAAGATGTTTTCTGGCAAAGTTAACCATGCAGGCCGTTTATGTTCAGTGTCTTTGTTATGATGGAGTCACAAACACTGACTTTAACTGATGCACATGAGGTCTGCAGTTGTTTTTGTGGGGTCTTTTGTGACCTCTTGGATGAGTCCTCGCTGCGCTTTTGGGGTCATTTGGTTTGGCTGGTCACTCCTGGGAAGGTTCACATTCAGGTTCATGTTTTTGCTCTCACTGTGGTTTGCTGGAGTCCCAAAGCCTTAGAAGTGGCTTTATAACAGTTTCCACTTGAAGTCAGGTGTGATAACCCACAGTTGTGGTTTAACAGATGGGCACGGAGCCCCTTTTTCACACAGTAAGTTAGTTTTCTTTTCTCCCTTAACAATTAAAAGTTTCATTGACAAAACAGCATTTTGTGTTTGGTTGTTTGTCAGTGACTAACCTTTAAGTTTCTTTGATGATCTGAAGCATTGAAGTGTGACAATTTGCACCACCGTATCTGTCAAGTTCCTGTTTCCCTCCACTCGGTTTCAATCATTGGCGAAACGCTGTGTGGCAGCGAAAATGGCAGGGGGTTATTTTGGTTATTTCAAATCTTACTTGGAGCTGTGTGGAGTTCTCAAGAAGAGAATGCTACATGCCAATAGCTAACTGTTACCAGTAGAAGGTAGCTGGTCCTATGGACAACATAGCCTCTTACCTCCCAACCACGCCCCTCCGGGTCATTGCCCACATGGGCGTGGAAGTCTTCCAGTAGAACTTGGGAGTCCCCAGCAGGGGTGCTCTCCAGCGCTCCTGATAAACTCCAAGAAGGCTACATGCTATGCACGAATTTAATGCAATTTAATGCTTAGTAAACATGCTAAGTGCTAACATACTGTGTCCTCAGATGACTCGTTGTTGACCTCATTTGGAAAAGCTAACCAAGCTATTGGCCATAACAGCTCAATAGTTGCATTGCTTCCCTGACACGCAAATTGAAGTGAATTGTAAACGATGATGCCCCTATTTTCTCTCTATTGATCTAATAGCGGCCAGTGATTTCATTGTTTTAACATTAGGCTTGTTATCATCCATTTTCCTGGCAATGTCAACCATGAAACTAGCCATGCTGGAAAATGATATTCATTAGGGAACTTGCAACCAGGAATTAATGGGCAATATTTGCCATTACAGTCATCACAAGACGAGACAGACTTGTAATTTTAAATGCGACTTTGTATCGTTAGTTTGTTTTTCCCTTGTACAAACTACTGCCTCAGATGAGTAATATATGTGCAAATCAAGCCATAAATAACATGCACTGCATAACACTGCAAAAGATTAATTGTCCTGATCTTCACCTCTTAAATCAGGGGTGTCCAAACTTTCTCCACCGTAGACCACACACACAAAAATGAATGATGCAGACGACACTTTGATACATTTTGTTTATTAAAGTGCCCATGTTACCAAAAAAGGAAGAACAAAATGAAGGTAGTCACTTAATAAAAGTTTTTTTGTCATATTGCTGTTATCCGCCAGTAAACAGCTATAAAATCCAAGTGAAATGAAGCTGTACCCTCCAGTGAGAACAAATGTGGATTTATTTCCCTGGTCCAGCCATCGTCTGGGTTTTTGACTTTTGTTTTTGTCTTCCATCTGCGTCAGTGCTCGTTTGCGTCGGTCCCGATTTAGACTGAAGACTAAATGCAACAAGACTCGAGACAAAAGCTCTTGTAGTACACATTCAGTCCAAACCTTCCTTTATCTGAGGTGCAGCATCAAAACAACTGTCCTCCAAATGTGCCGAAATGCAATACTGAAGAATCTGACGTGGCAAATGGCGTCTTTTGGAATGTTTTACTCCGTCTGCTGGAGTATTCGAGCAAAAGCCTGCCAAGCGACCAGCAGGCATAATATCAAAAAATATGTCAACAACAGGAAATCATTCATTCATTTTCTACCGCTTATCGTGGGGGGTGAGGGTGTCTTTGGGCGAGAGGCGGGGTCCACCCTGGACTGGTCGCCAGCCAATCCCAGGGCACATATAGACAAACAACCATTCACACTCACATTCATACCTATGGACAATTTGGAGTGGCTAATTAACCTAGCATGTTTTTGGAATGTGGGAGGAAACCGGAGTACCCGGAGAAAACCCACGCATGCACGGGGAGAACATGCAAACTCCACACAGAGATGGCCGAGGGGGTAATTGAACTCGGGTCTCCTAGCTGTGAGGCCTGTGTGCTAACCACTTTCCACCGTGCAGCACAACAGGAAATCAACCAAAATGTATTCCAATCTACGTATTCCAAAGCTTTCAATAAAATGTCACTCCCTTCTCCTTTCACAGGGATTTTTGGTGCCAAAAAGAATAAAAATCATAAATATATGAACCTTCCAGCACACGTCTAACACAGGCAATATGTTTCTCTTTCATAGTCTTTTGGTGTTATGAGCACTAAAACCTATCCAATGGAGATCAGTATTTGCTAAGATATCTGAAACAAAGCTCCGTGTTATACATACAGTATCTGTGTAATATCTAATAATATATTTCAATACAATATATCATATTTCACCAATATGCTGAAGGTGAATGAAAAAAAACACGTACCCGTGACACACTTTGGCCACACTTGATGTCAAGTGAAAGTGCAGTACACGCACACACACACACACACACACACACACACACACACACACACACACACACACACACACACACACTAATATGCCCATATGCTGGAACATTCTGATTGGTGTATTTTTAAATGGACTCTCATACTTTATGAGCTACTTGAATACTGTGTACCGCGTTGTTGTGAATTCAAATGAACAAGCGTACTAAAGCATCTGAATACAATTGATATAGAAACTCGTTGCCGGTGTAAACGCTTACTCGCCCGTCCTTCTCTCGTTCCACAAGAACCCCAACCACCCCCTCCCCTCCCCCACACACCCCAGGTTCAGGTATTTTATACCTCCATCACTGCAGGGCTCGCTAACACCATTACGTTGTGTGCTACCACTTGATATTGCTGAAGTGGGTGCAGCATTCACACCCCCCGTCTGTCCAAATGGAATTAGTCTGTCTGCTCTATTGTCAGGCTGCAATTTGAACCTATCTCCATGTGATCAACTAAAAGATTGAGATTGACTTGGTCTCTGCAGGAAGTGTGATGTAACGCAATGAGCAACCAATAATGGTCTTCTTCCCGTCAAGACTGCGACTCATAATTATTGAAATAACGCTGCATGCTGTTTTAATCTTCTGAAGCCTGGACTTTTTTTCTCCCGTCGGGGTCCCCTCAGAGAGTCCATCTTATGCTTCAATTTGACCCCCGACCGTTCCAATGGATGGTTGTTTAGGAACCTAAGAAATCTCTCTCAAATTCAATATTTTTAGTTATTTACCTTTTTTACTTTTTTCTCAATCCTACACGTCGGGAATCAAAACTGCTCTGTGCATGTACCATTATGTACCATTATGTAGCATTATATTATCATAGTCGGTGATGCTGACTTTCTTTCTGCTTCCTGGAATGTTAGGAAGCTTAATTTGAAAAACGAAGGAGTGTTGATTGCGAAGATGCCAACATAATTTAGTGTAATGAAGGGAACTGACAACAATAGCTGGTGGTCTTCTGTGAATGGAATACAATAAAGGGAAGAAAAGCTGTGTTTTGGAGACCTATTAGTTCAACATAAGAACAGAATGCCATGATTGGCCTGTTGGGTAACCGGCTGGAGACGTGAGTGCTATCTGCCTGCAGTCTGGTTAATAACAAAAGCATGTTGAAGTCTTTGTCTTCTATTGTTATTCATTTGTTCACTCCTTCAACAGTCTTATCATGCCGTGTTCCCTCCCACAATGTCAACGAGATTGTCAAAACAAATCACCTTTCAAGCTCATATCTTGATTGCTGGTCCATAAACCTGCTTACTGGTCTTACCACTGATGCGGTCAGTTATTGACATTTTGACTCGACTCACCATAATGGGAAAATGTAAAGGGGCGTCTTGCAATGTCCAGTGCCTTCATCTTCACCAATTTAGTTTACAGTCTCTCCGGCTCCAGAGGTCCAAAGCAATTTTAGCAGTGAGATGAGGCCTTATCTAAAGTATCAGAGAAACAAATGCTAAATTCACTCTGATAATGCAATGTCATTTCTTCACCAGCTGCATACAAACAAATGCAGCCATTGTACTAAAGGAGTCACGCTACACTGATTGTCCTCCAGCGAGCCTCGCCGTCCACAGTGGGTTGGCTCCTCTGCCCTGACTATGCCCGCTGACGGGAGGAGGATCATGTTATTTACCTTTCTTTGTAACAAGCAGAATGTACTCCCAAGTGGAGCAAGTGTGCCATACTTTTGACTTTTTATATTTGTATTATTTATTTTAGGATTTCTAGTCGACTGTTCAGCATCATCTGAGTCGCTGTGGAGTCATCCGTGGCTTTTCTCCGGGTACTCCGGTTTCCTCCCACATTCCAAAAACATGCTAGGTTAATTGGCCACTCCAAATTGTCCATAGGTATGAATGTGAGTGTGAATGGTTGTTTGTCTATATGTGCCCTGGGATTAGCTGGCCACCAGTCCAGGGTGGCCCCAAGACAGCTGGGATAGGCTCCAGCACCCCCCACCCCTTCACGATAAGCGGTAGAAAATGAATGAATGAATAATTTCCTGTTGTTGACATATTTTTTGATATTATTATTAGTATTTATTAGAAAATGAATGATGAATGAACATATATATATGAACATATATACATATATGTATATATATATGAATGTGTATATATATATATATATATATATATATATATATATATATGAACATATATACATATTTGTATCGGTTGACATCGGAATTGAGTTTGACAACATTGTCGTATTGATTATCGCCAAAAAACAAACATCAGACTTAGTCACTTATTATTTCTCTAACACTATATCATTGCAAATCCATTGTTTGCATTTTCACCAGCTGTAGTAGTAGTGGTAGTAGTACTACTATAGTGTATGTGTGGAATAGGTAAGGCACTAGCAAGAAGAAGTTTCAAAAAGAAATGCAGAGGATATGTGTCCATATTCATTCAGTGTCGATATGCTTAATGACGTAATCTTTACCACGGCTGTGCTACCTGTGGGCTTACTTTGATGCATCTTCCGTTCATTTAAGCTGCCCAGAGGCCCACTGGATGGGCACTGCATTATTCAACATGAGGAATAAGAATGATCCATGCTTCTTGTGATGTTCCAGGTCATGTTAAGTGGTGAATGTATACCAAGCATGGTTCACTTGTACAGTGGAAGGGAATCTTCTGAAAAACAAAGAACTGATTCTCACTCCTCACAAATTGTGTTGATTGAGCTGTTATTATGATATTGTCACATATTGGAAATGCCTTAACGTTATAATGGTACTAATAATGGCATTGTTCCTGTTTGTTTCTCACAGGCACGCTACAAACAAAGCCTGGACCCAACCGTGGATGAGGTGAAGAAGCTATGCACGTCACTGAGACGCAACGCCAAAGAGGAGCGGGTCCTCTTTCACTACAACGGACACGGGGTTCCACGGCCCACTGTCAATGGAGAAATTTGGGTTTTTAATAAGGTAACACTCACACAAGCCGAATGGAAAATGTAATGATTGTGTTGATGGTCTCAGCAAAGTGGAAACAATATACCGGGTATAAAAGCCATTCTTCCAGTAGAAATGTCTGTATTTGGAGTTTTTAGGAGGGGTACGGGTTTGCCATAATCACAGTTCGGTACGTGCCTCCTTTCTAAGATTGCTGTTCGGTACGTTTTTGGAACGGTAACGGCAAAAAATGCAAAACAAACTGCTTGGCTTTTATGTAAACAACTGAAATGATTTTTAAAATAATGTATAAGACGCATAGACGTATAAGACGTCGCGTGTTTAAGCCCCACCCACTAACATCAAAGAGAACAACACATTTGTACACATAATCCTCAGATGCATATAAGCCACGCATGTCCATGCCATAAGATGGCATATTGTGGTGGAGACCAGGCAGGTCTTTAGATGATAGGAGCCAAGCATGAGCTATCAAAAACTCACAACGTTGGAAATGGCAGGAGGTCCTTGCTGAGTATAACAGTCTGACTCACGGTGTCATCTTAGAAAGAACACTAAACACAGCAACTAAACATGCAAAAGGTACCACGTACCAATACGAGTTTAACATGAAAAAAACAACTTTATTAACTTTTTCCCATAACGCACGTTGTCCCAGCAAAGCATTTCATTGGTTATGGCTGCCGGGGTGCTTTGTCCTGTCCACCAGAGGGAGCCAGAGGAGCCCGGAACTTCAAGGGTGGCTGACATAATCGCAGCACCTCAGCAGCCATATCTAATGAAATGCTTTGCTGGGATGAAAAACATGATGAAATTAAAAAGTTTGCCAATAGCTACAACTCCCGAGTAAAACATAAAAATATTGATAGAAAAATTGACGGATGTGTGTGTGGGGGGGGGGCTTTGACAAGATGCTAAAATCAATCCAATTTAGTTCAGTACATGCTGAACTTTTTGAAGAAATGTCATTTAGAAGCACTTTTCAATAAAACAAGAGACAAAGAAGATTAATAGGCCATGATAAGCCGGAGGACAGGTCAGTACAGTTATGGACGGGCTCGGGGATGGAGCACCAAAGGGAACGCTAGCGAAACTAAAGCCCCTACTGTCCCAGGCCAGGTCCAGGTCCACCTTTGTGTTCTCAGTGACTCAGCAAATTAGTGTAACATCTAATAATTGATCAGAAATGGCACCTACACCACACTTTGGACATCCCTGCTTTCCAGTATTTCATGTTAGGAAAGTGTAACGATGTAGTTCATGTAGTTGACTGGGAAGGCCAAGCATTGGCAAACCAGGAGACCAACGATTGAAGAGGGTTTTCCAGCTGGAACAAAATGTGCACCCATCCAACATACATGAAGTAGCGGGGGTACAAAATGAAGGTACCAACCAACATGAAGGCATCTATCACCGCTTACTTGGGTGCTTGTATAACAGATCTAATATTAAATGGCGACATGGAATATTGTGTTTCACCATTGCCTCCGGATCCCCAGCACCCTCAGTCTTTGTGTCCTGTTAGCTTCCTGTGTTTTTCTTCCGTCTTTCCCATAAGCTGTACTTGGTGCATAATTCATTTCCAAGAAAATGCATGCTCATTGGTAACGGTAGAACACTTTCATAGCACTGAGTTTGGCTGGATGGTCGTTGGCCCCTCATGTTTGGCTTTAGCAGTTTTTGGTGCAACCCCTCCCTCATCTTTACACTGATCTCTTTTCTCTCATATCTCTCTTGCTCTTTTAGAATTACACCCAGTACATCCCACTGTCCATCTACGACCTTCAGACCTGGATGGGGAGCCCATCCATTTTTGTCTACGACTGTTCTAATGCGGGGATCATTGTCAAGTCCTTCAAACAATTTGCCCTGCAGCGAGAGCAAGAGCTGGAGGTGGGCACGCACGCACGCACGCACGCACACACGCACGCGCGCGCACACACACACACACACACACACACACACACACACACACACACACACACACACACACACACACACACACACACACCCCAAGCCGTGATTCATCTGGGTTATTCACAGTGAAATTTCAAATCAACGTGAAAGCACCCGAGTTGGAGAGAAAGTACGGGTAGAACAGTCAGCAGGTGACAGCATCTTTGTGCTTTGGGTTTTATGGAAACATAAAGGCAAAGGCAGCAGTCACTCTGGTGACGGCGGGACTTTCAAGTGTCTCTCCATTGTCACCCTGGCCTGCTTTGTTCTGATCAGAGTGTTGGAGCACCAGGGGGTGCCCAGGATGGGCCTTTTAAGGGGGAATCTGTTGGTTTAGGCCAGGGTCCTCCTCAATAACGCTCGTTCAAAGGCCAGCATTTTTCTGCAACACTGCGATGGCCAGATACAATTTATATATTTAAAAAAAGTCAATAATGTATATAAACATCCTCACTGTGTCTATTTTGTGCAAGTCATGGAACAAAAGCGGTTGCCTGTGTAGCATTAGCATTAGCGTGTCAATACAGGGAACGTTGTGGCTAATAGCCGTTTCCCAACACAATCAGTGGCTCTACTCGTTTTTTAAAACACAGACAGTCCCGCAAAAAAACGTGTAAAGATCACATTACACATTACCGATGCTGAATAAACCGAAAAAGCTAAAGCTACTTACCGTTGAGAGACGTCTTGAAGAAACCTGTTTTCTTGTGAAACTTCGGACTGTCCAGACTCTACTTCCGGATCAGATTTGGGATTTAACACATACTGTATGGCTGTATGGTAAAAGCGGACATTTTACGAAGATAAATGGCAGTTTATCATCAACTCCTATACCGTTTATTAGCCCCTATAAAGTTGGGTTCACAGCTAGCAGACGTCCACAGCTAACACCAGACGTCCTTCTAAGCACTCGGGACTGTGACCAACCACAGCGGAGTGGGCGTGCTTGGAGGCGGGCCGTGGGTGGAATACATTAAAACAGACCATTTTCGAGAGAAACAAAAAATCCAAAGAAATGCAGCTGAATAGGTGCAGATTCTGGAAGAACTAGAAAGCTTTCTGTGCAGGTTATTGTGTGTAGCTGCTCTATAGGAGTCCACAACTCAAAACAAAGGGCCAAAAAATGTGCATAATAAGGTTCCCTTTAATGAATCATGCTGTTTGGTTATCTGCTGCTTTTGAGTTTGGACCTACTATATTGAAGTATTGTTTTAATTGATGTATGCAACATCTTTTCTCTGTGCACTGCTTGAACTGCGTTCCGTGTGCAAATAGAAAATAAAGCTTCTTGATCTTTTGATAGTCTGAACAGCTTGCGTTTGACATTTAGAATTGTGATTAATGACTAAATTGAGTAATTAAGCCTGGAAATGGCTCGTCTTTGGTCAAAGCTTCTTTGTAGTGTTCATGTCGGGATACAAGTTATTTGGGTGGAAAGGGGGCACACTTGGTGAAATCTTCCTGTGACCTGAGCGGAGAACCATCCCCAAGGCAGAACATTTGCACCTCTGTGCTGGACAGAAGGGATGGTGTTGTTGGGCTCATAGTCACCAACAACACCATTTCAGGTGTTGTTTGTCAATTTTTTGTCTGGCTTTTCTGTTGGTTTTGTCTTTTTCTGCTGAAGTAAACCTACCATAAAAACGATAGCCTGTCTTTGGAAGGGGGCAAACTTCCAAAATGAACAGATACATTGTGTCCACACTGTATGTCCTTGCAGCACTTCATAAAAAGTGTTTATTTACAAGTAGCAGCAAATAAGTCCAGCATTTATTAACCATTCCCTGGAAATAAGCTTACATATTCAGGACTGCCCGCGGTAGAGAAATAAAGAACGTTTGCTCTTCTCCTCTTCTCTCCCACTTGTGCAGCAGTCGGTTAACAAGCTGGGGTCATTGAAGATCAAGGGACTTTTTAATCACTGATGAGATGATCCAAGCAAGGGTGAACTCCCACCACCTTGCCCCCCTTCTCTTACCCTGGCGTTCCTTCATAGCGATACTAATGCATGTGCAAGCGCGTGGGGGAATCTGGGTCAATTGTGAACATGGAAGCCAGTTGTCAGGCTTTATATGGAAATATGAAATGTTTTTTGGGGTGCATGAGTATTATGGGACCAATAAGTGTTGGGCTGATATGAGGGGTGATGTCATGATACATTGTTAGGACTAATACACAGGCACAGTTTGGCAAATACAAATTTGTTTAAGTCATTTTCACATCCACACACACACACATACACACACAAATACACATCTGCATAAACGTGTGCATGAACTCATCAAAATTTGACAAGTCATAGGTCTAGGCAGGAAGACTAAGACTTTTTAAGTTGGCAAACGTCTGCATTCACACTTTATTTTTTCTGTGCGTTCACACTGAGAAGTATGGTAAAATACTGCCTGTACTGTCAGTACCCGGATGTTATGCTCAAAATGACTAAAAAGCTGAGTGCACAGCCCTGGATGATAAGAAGGGGAGGTTGCAATTCACCATTAAAAAGGAGAGGAGGAAGTGCGTCAATATTGTGTTATCATTTGCAATGACAGTAATAACTTTGGGACAGCACGACACTAAACATAGCATCCATATGGACGTGTACTGACTGATGTTTTCCATTTCAGACACAACCTAATATTTGTAGATGCTGATGAAGATGTTGGCTTGACATAGAGAGCTGCAGTAAGACTAAGAAGCCATTAGTTGAGTTAAATGACTCCCTCTTCGGGAACAACCCCACTGGGTCGAGTGTGTGTGTGTGTGTTTATGTACAAGTGTGTGTGTGTTTATGTACAAGTGTGTGTGTGTTTATGTACAAGTGTGTGTGTGTTTATGTACATGCGACCTCTGACTGTTGTGTTGGAAAGCCTCCCACCTGCTTTTAAATATGTGATAACTTCCGGTGAGCACTCAGCCTACATACGTACATATTCACTGCATTAGTTGTGGGGCTTTTCTCAGACCGGTCCAAGACTAAGTGTTGGGTTGAAAGGCTTTCCCAGTATAGTTCCTTCAATGAAGTGTTAACACAACTACCCCAACCCTGGTGTGCAACAAACAAGTGAATCCACACCACTTGAGACATGGGCCTCGGTCCACTTGGAGGTGGACTCGGGTGTGGTTGGGTTGACCTGAGCTCGTCTATGAACGCTAGCCAAACTAAAGAGACGAACCACTATTGCAGTTCGTTCACACTTGTAGTCCCTCACTCTGGTTCAAACCCCCCCCCCCCCCCCCCCCAAAATGTGGCGCTCAGCAGAGCAAAAAGTAAAGAATATGCAAAAAGTCACGCCTCATTTGGACCACATACGGTATGTGAAGTGTAGGGGAGACCAGGGTTGGTTGTCACACTTTGGACTCTCATGTGAATTGCTCATCATGAAAACATCTTCCAGTCGTCAGTCCTACATTGACTGAAGCTTCAGGTGTTGGCGTGAAATGTGTAGCTGTCATTTGACAACTCTTTGTAACAAAGACATAATTAACTAACAAAGACACTTTGACATTTAGTGACAACCCACCCACCAGGGGAATCGTGGTTGTCACACACAGATGGGGTTGTTTATTACAATGTTATTGGAACGGGACAAATCTACATCATCAGAATTATGCTGCCTTCACTGCTCTGGCACCAGTAGGGAACGTGAGCTGGGTTTAGACCGCCGTGAGACAGGTTTGTTTGACCATATTGATGATGTGTTGTTCCCTGGGGAATCCTATTATCGTCAATTCCGCTGTATAAACCACACTCACTAAAATTAGAGGTAAAAACAAGATATGTACATATATAAGCTGCGCTGATGTAAAATCCACACTTGTCCACGTCATTTAATGACATTGTCACTCACGTGTCTGTGAGGACCGGGCAGCTCTTTGACAGGAGCCACTCATGAGCTATGGAAAAAAAAGCAACGAACTTGCATTGGAAATTGCAGGACAGTCTGACAAACTACATTAAATGCATCACACAGCAACTTAACAGTCAAAACGTACATGTGCCAATCCGAGTTTGAAATAGCAAACTAGCTATTTTAACATCTCTCCATAATGCATTACTGCCAGAAGAGCAGTTCCTTGGAGAACAAGCAACACCGACGGATGGCACTGCAACGCTGCCTCTGTCCACCAGAAAGTTCCATAGGAGCCCATAGGCCAGAGGGCGGCTGACATCATTGCAGAACCCCTATGTCTTGTGGGAACATTTTTAAATTGTGGTTTTTGATTCATTTTGGTCCGTGAGGTATACCTTTGGAGTGTTGAGTTGTTGTGTGATGAATTTAGTGTGACAAGGTTGTCTGTGTGCTAATGTTTTGGTTCCCACCAAAGGAGTAGGAACTGTTTCTTCACTGACCAGCAAGCAGCAGAGTATTTAAACAGTTAGTAGTTCTGAAGTAAGGGAATGTCACAAGATTGGAATGTAGCCATAGATGAGCTGCATAAGCTGTAGAAGCTGCAGGGTTCAAAGTTTAATAAAAGTAGTGTCTTATAGACCATGCCGCAAGACACAGCCACATTGATAGACCAGTCAGTCAGAGCTTGTAGTTTCTCGCACCCGTTCCTGCAGTTATTTTGATGAATGCTGGTCTTACTGTGGTTGCTTTGTGGTGGCTTTGTTTTTGCTGTTGTGACTACAATTGTGTTGCGTTACATGGAAACACCCCCACCCCCACCCCCACCCCCACCCCCACTCCCACTCCCCGTTGGATCACTTTCATTAATTAGTGTCACTTAAAATAAAGGCATTCCAAGAGACTGCATTACACTCCAATATCCCCGCTAGAGGAGAAAGAAAAGAAAGCTGTCATGGTGATTGTCATGGTAATTTGTGAAATTACAATATGCTAATGTGATTATTGCGCTGGATGCTCAGCATTAATCAGCTTTTGCTGGCACTGTTGTCATATTCACCGCCAGGATTACTGTGGCACACCCCATTTTCTTTCAGGCGACGATCCGATTCTGAGGTTGACACCGCAGGGACCCACAAAAACGTGTGTTTCTTTGTTTGTTATTTATTTCTTTGTTTATTATTAACAAGTCAACAGTTTCCTCATTAAAGACGAAGAGAGAATAGAATAACGCTATAGCAATGTTGGCATAGATCCATCTGTAATGAAACTAATTAAACTACTGCCAGCTTATGCCTGAAGGTATTTCATAGATTTCATACATGCGTATGTACAGTATACCTGCTATGGTATACATTTTATTGATGAGAATGCAGAAAATATACCAGTCCTGTACGAGCATTACTCCCATGTAGATTGTATATCACTATTTATAGTACAAAGCATCTTAATGCTTTATATACATAAAACCACGTACCAGGATCTTCGCTCCAGCTGCTCCCGGCATTTCTCCATTCAGTGATTATGGATTCAACTAATGACTTGTTGGAATAGCAAAGAGCAGAAGGGAGAGTGGGACGTATAAACATAGGAGAGGACCGTGTGATGATCTGGTTTCCGCATGGAATGGCTTGAATCGAAAACCATATTCAAAAACCTTGTTAGCTTTTATGGACTCATTTGGAGCTTTCTTTGGATTTGTTAAGGTTATTTTCTCCGTTACACATCGACTAGGCCCAAAGGGGGACCATAGGCTATAGGTTGAGGGTCTCCTTTTGTTTTGCATGATATTAAGTTCTTGGGCATGGTTAAAGTACATAACCATGAATAGGAACCACGACGCATCATGAAACATTAGGATCCAAAAACCCTCACTTAGATTTGGTTAGTGAATTTCAAACTCTGACATGACCGTGATGCACCAGATAAATTGCTCACTTTGCTCGGGGCACACTAAATGCACACCGCCTGCTGCTGATCTAAAATAATAAAAAATGGACAAATATTTAAGTCCATCCTCTTCATCAAATGATGCAAAGGACCAAAGCGGCTAAGCTTAGAGTCTATTAAGACAGTTATGGAGTTTGGTTTTATTGAGAACAATGATGGAAGGTCAGAATGTGTCGTGTCTTCAGGCACTTGGAAATGAATCTGTGAAGCTAAGGCTTAATTAACACTAATTAATTCTGCCAGTCATTTTAATAACAGACAGTAAGTAGTAATAATATTTTCTTTATGTTGAAGTTGAAACAATGAAGTACGCTTCAAACAGTTTTTGTGGGCCCATTTGGATTGTTCCAGTCTGTTCATTTTCTGTAGGCTTTAAGATTTGGTCCTTCACAATTAAAGGGTCTTTAAGTTGATTTCCAAGAACCAAGTCTGAAGTACCCAGGTTGAAATGTAAATATTGCCCATGGCATCTGGTACAAATGGCAGAATTATTATAATTGTAAAATGTTCTCTTCTGTTTAAATGTTTAAGAAACCCTGGACTAGGTCGTTCAGGTAGTGTGGGTTTATTTCTGATCAGGCGGATGATCACCAACACTATAACGGTAGCGGACACTACAACACGTGTACTTCCAGCCAGGCGTTTACATACACTCGACATAGTCTTGATTGTCTCATTCATTTTGGGCCCAGTTGAACATTCACTTTTCCAGGATGGAATGATAGTAAGTCATGGGATTTTTTTAAATCCAGATTTAGATTTATTTGGCTGTTAAAGGTTATAGAATGTCTTTCAATTTGACAAGGCCTGCTCATCATATTTCCCAAGGTAGAAACTTAAAGGGGACCTATTACGCTCATTTTGGGCACTTTGTAATGACTTGTGTACTCCTATAGAGCAGCTACACACGATACCCACACAGAAAGCTATCTAGATCTTCCAGATTCTGCACCTCATTCTGCAGTTTTTCCAGGGACTCCCTGCTTCCTGCCCAAACGGTCTGTTGAATTCACTCCACCCCCGGCCCTTCTCTAGGTACGCCCACTCTGCTGTCATTGGTCACGCTCCCGAGGACTTCCGGATACATGCAGGCACTCTCCAGCCCACATAAGGAAGTCTGGATGGCACTGACACCAGTAGAATGAAGTCTGTAAAAGAGCGTGCACAGCCATCCAAGACTTTCAAATGCGCAAACCTCATTAGGCTTTGGTGAGGCGTCGACATCAAGAATACAACATCGTAACGACATTTATAGGTCAGAAGAGTGGAAAAAGCATAATGGGTCACCTTACAATGATCAGGGTCCTTCCTGAGATCCAAGATTGGGGCAACTTGTCCGAGTTCTTCACACCGTTGAGGATGCCGTCTCACAATGTGAATGAAATCATTTGGGACAAAAGAAAAAGCGTCCTGTTGTGTCTTTGCAGGTGGCTGCCATCAATCCCAGCCATCCACTTGCACAGATGTCTCTGCCCCCTTCCATGAAGAACTGCATCCAGCTGGCTGCCTGTGAGGCCAGCGAGCTGCTGCCGATGAACCCTGACCTCCCTGCTGACCTCTTCACCTCCTGCCTCACCACACCCATCAAGATCGCTCTGCGCTGGTAAGGCTTGTTTGCTAGCTTCTTTGTTTGCTGGGTGGAAACCAAAATAACGATTAACCCCTTGCTGTTCAGATGGCAAGAATCAGAATCAGAATCAGAATCAGAAAAGGTTTATTGCCATGTATGATCAAACACATACTAGGAATTTGTTTTGGTGTAGTAGGTGCATACACATCTATTAAAAAAGAATGAGGATACAAAATATGAAAATACAAAATATACAGAATAACAGTATAAATATATGTACACAGTCTGTTTTTGTTTGTTATTCCGGAAGTGCAGTCTGATTGTTTTTCCTAAGAGTCCAAACTGAGCGTTAATGTAACGTATACAATGAAAGTGTCAAAGTGTCAAGTTGTGGTTTTACGCCGTATCCCAGTACAACTTTTTCACTTCCAATTTTATATCAATGTTGCATCATTGAATATCACACAATTCTGATATGAAGCCTATATCAGCATGAATCATATATACTTTTATGAATTATTGTGTACAAATATGAAGTTAGAATGCTTTGTAAACTGGTTTTGGCACTTGTCTTGTATACCATTGAAGTGTTGAGTTGCTGTGTGATGATTGTGGAAGGAGGAAGGAAGGAATGGCCTTAATTGTCATTATACAAGATGTACAACGAAATTGGAGAGCTTCTCCTTACAGTGCCGTAGTCAAGTTTAAAAAACAAAAAATGTATATAAAGTAGAGTAAAAAAGACAATTTAACAAGATATATACAAGATATCCAAAATATACACATACGTAGTATTGCACAGGAGCATATGCAGGAGCAGATATATTAATTTTAGTGCAATGATCAGTGGGTCATAGTGCAAATAATGACTGGTGTGTACAGATGAGTAAAGTCACATATGAGTGTATTGTAATGGGTTGTTAAATAAATAAATATGATTGTAGACCTTTATCTAAGATGAGGCCGTGGGTCAGGCACATATATATATATATATATCGAGTAATGTACTTTAATGGTTTGACTGACACCTCACTCGACCCAATAGATAGCTGTTCACCCTGTCTGCTGGGACACAAAAGCGTAAAAAAGAGCCTCTTCTAATGTATGTCACCTGGGCCAATTACACCAATCTTAATGATGGCCAGTGAAATGGTAAAAACTCAGATATGCTGGATGAGGGCTGGGCTTTTGTCATAAGAGTGAGGAAGTCCTGCGTAAAGGAGCGACTGAGAATGTGGACTGGGTCTTAATAGTGCACCTTTTCATGTGTTTATTTAGTTTATAATGGTTTTCTTGAAGCTAATCACATGACTGCATTGTTTTGTCATCTGATATTTTTGTCTGATGGTAACATGTGGGAGTACATGGATGTATACGGCCTTGTACACAAAGGCAGTATGCAATGCACAGTAATATTCCTTTTTGATAAAGTATAAACCAAGTTCAAGTACGGTGCCGCAGAGATGATTGATCGTACGTGATCAATTATATTAGGCAGGAAAATAGTGTTAGTTCTGCAAGCTTGTCTCGATACCGCTGCATAACAATGTTAGATGGCTGAAGTTTACAGCAGCACGCTGGTTGCATCACCCGGGCGTCCTGCGTGTGTGCGAGCGAGCATGATGTTCTGAGTGTCTACTTGTTGTCAAGGGTTTGTACATTCGCTCGATGGCGATTGCATCACGTCAGCAGTCATTCACACACAAAATACAGAGTACATCATTTATGTAGGCAGTGTTGTGTTATTCCATGTTGTCAAGCAGTACAGTTTGATTCAGTACGCTAGGATATGCACTGTTGTGTAGTTTTAAAGGGCAGCAAATGCCAATAATTAAACCCTCTTTTGGCACCCTTCCATTGAGCCATCAATGCAGTGCCGTGCTGACTTTTTTTTTAATCGTTTATCTTAGTACCTCTACATGGAGCCTTTTGTAGTACAGTACAGTGCAGCACAGCACAGCACAGCGATCACCAAAGAATAATAATAATAATACATTGAATTATAAAGTGCTTTCAAAAAGTCAATGATGTAATACAAGGTAAAAGGTAAAACATATGCGTGTAGAAAATAGCATGATAACAGAAGAAAAAGACCTATGGAGTTGAGAACAAATGCATTTGAAAAGGCAGGCTATAAGCCGAGGTCCCAAGCGGCCATACGGGCTATGATGGATATGCCTGATGGATATGCCTGTGGTGCATTTGCTACCTGAGGTCATGGTTGGTGAATAACGGCGATCTTCATGTTGGCAAAGTTTTTGACGAAGCGTCATTAAGGACGGTGTGTAGTTGGTACAGTCCTTGAGCGTGAACCCTGCCACCCTGTAAATGAAGCATAACGCCACACCTCAGCAACAGCCATTACCTTATTCTTCCCTTTTGCTGCTAACACACAATTTTGGCGTTTTATTCTGCTTAATTTCACAAAGCCCTGGAGTACGAGTACGAGCTAGAAATATGTGAGTGGGCGAAAGGATACACCAATGTGTTTGCATATCTTGGTTTTAAAACTTTAATGAGGCGAAGCTAGGGATGGATGATGGTGGTGTGCAGCGAGGGGGGGGGGGGGGGGGGGAGAAGCAGGCAGGCTGAGTGCATGCTTACATTTCATTTCATTGCTCGGGTGAGAAGAAAATCATTACTGACAGAGATCCATCTTCAAGGGATTTTCCCTCTGCTGGAATAGGCTGGATGGCTTCTGGGATGTGGGTACTGGAACAGGGGAACAGGGGAACAGGGGAACAGGGGAACAGGGGAACAGGGGAACAGGGGAACAGGGTACTGGAGACGGAGCTTGGATATGTCGTGCAGATTTGCAGGAAAAAAAGCCAGTAAAAACCATAAATAACTGTAAATATACAATAGTCAGTTTTTGTCATCAATACAAATGAATATACATTACAACTGTTTTACATATATAGTTTATTCAATTAGTGAAATATCAAAACAGTGTTTCATAAAATTTGATATCATTTGAGATGTAAATATGACGGAAACTACATGGTCATGGCACACAAACCCCTCCACAGTAAGGCGTGTCCCTTGTCCGGGCATATGCTGCTACTTGAAATTTCGGTCCTTGTACAACTGGAGCAGGAGATACAGGAGATACAGGAGATACAGGAGATACAGGAGATACAGGAGATACAGGAGATACAGGAGATACAGGAGATACAGGAGATACAGGAGATACAGGAGATACAGGAGATACAGGAGATACAGGAGATACAGGAGATACAGGAGATACAGGAGATACAGGAGATACCCCGGTGGATCATCTGAGCACCTGTGAGCGCTGAGCCAGAGGGCAAAGCTCTCAATTAGTTTTATCCGCAGCGTGGCTGGTCTCTCTCTTCCAGATAGGGTGAGGAGCTCAACCACACCAGAGGGTCTTCAAGTCCAGCTGATGCTCCTTCACAGTAGAGGTGGATTGGGCATGCGGTTCAGATTCCTCCCATGTTCCAGGCATGCCCAGCCGGTCTACCATGGAGTAGACCTAGGACATGCTGAAGCGTAACACCGAAATCTACACAAGAATGAAAACAAATGTCAATGTTTGGTTCCTCAAAATTCTACAAGTGTGTTTGGAGTGCAAATCAATTCATTATGCCTATTACACTTGTCAGTCAGTTGGAAATTAGCGATTGAATATGAGGTACTTTGAGACGTAGAAGTATTCCTCAGCAAATAGTTCATCACCAGTTTGTTGTTTCTTTCCTCTTTTTTCCTGATTGCGTAGTCGCCACAGCGGATCTTTTGATCCGCATCCTGATTTTGGCTTGAGCACTTTATATTCGGGATGCCCTTCCTGACGAATGCCAATGATGCTTGCTCGTGGAGATTGGAACCCAGGGCGTTTCGTCTGGAGTCCATAATGCAAACCGCTACACCACGGCGGCTCTAAACGGTGTATCACCAGCATGTGTGTAAATAAGCTGGCTATTTTTGTTCATGAAATGATGTACCATTGAGCTGCTGAAATCTGGTTGGATGAATGTCTTGGATCAGGAAGCCAGTAGACAGCTTTCAAGAATCTGGAGGAAACACTTTGGACCACAACCACCCCCTCTTCATTTTCTTCCTCTAAATGTAATTTTCAATTGGCCTGCTTGCTTTTTATTCCTAGTCATTTGGACTTTTTCCTTTCCATCTCCTAATTTTGCAGCCCTTCTGTGCATTCTTCACAAGCGTTTCCAGCATCAGAACATTACTTGGACCTAGTAATGGGTCGTAAAGCAGGTTTCCATCGCTTCCTTTTGAAGGGAGGAGATGTTTTTACCATCAACCATCACTTTTGGACTAGTTTGACACTGAGCATAGAGCTTGACCACAAAACCAGGATGTTTGCTTTGCTGACATCCGAGGTTTGAGCACTATTTAGCTGGAAATTGCCAAGCTAAACTTTGCTCATGGGCAAATGTCAGAGAAATTGAATGCCTCACAAGGATGATGCACAACAACCCTTTGGGCCGGAAGTGTGAAATTGTTGAGCACACTCATGGACTGACTTTTGTTTTAAAATCAGGTCTTGTGGAGGTGGATGTTGTCATCAATACATGCGTTCCATTGTACAGGATAAATATGAACACCACACCCAGCATCAGGAAGTTCACTGGCAGCATTCCCCTGCACAATATGACATTAGCGCTCAATGAGCAAAATAACCCCTTTTCATGAATAATATTTTGAATGTAACCCTTTTTATTAGGGATGTTCTGAGTGAAATCGGGTGATATATATATATGATATATATAAATAGCAATTTGTTTTCTTGTAAGAGCTACTTTTACAAAATGAAAATGGTCAAGAGCTACTCATTTTGGTAACATCAACGCCAATCTAAACTGGTGAGTTATTTTTTTGTGGCACGTTTTGCCACGAAAATCACTCTCACAAAGACAGGAAGTCAGGAAGACAGGAAGTCCCACACCCGGCAGATATGCTTGTTATGGTTGCTGCAGCGGGGACGGTACTAATCAGCGGGGTGGAACTAATCAGCGGGGTGGAACTAATCGGCGGATGGGATCAGCGTTATAAAGCAAGGTCGATATCGGTCGATATAGATCCAGTGCTTTTTCACTGATATGGGCAAATCGGTGGCCGATCGATCGGCGCACCCCTAATTCTTATTTTCCCGACAGTCAGTCACGGACGTATCATCCAGTGCATATTCCCAACGTAACATGAACATGTACTAATACACGTTTGATGCCAGTTGCTACGACTCAAGCATCTTGGATCAGTTTGGCCTTCCCTGAAGGTTTGAAGATTTACCTTAGTAATATTGACCCTCTTGTCTTGGATAGCATTCAAAATCAATAGGTCTCTTACTTTGGCAAAAGCAATAATTCCTGAAAGTTCCCACAGCCGTATGTTTTGCTCCTTTTTTGGCACCTTGAAGCTGTAAATGGATTGTGGTGCTTTGTTGCATCCGTGCTTCATTAAAAAGAGAAATATTTTAATTGAAATATGTCCTGTATTCTGCTAATTGTATTCTTCTTCAGACTTCATGGCCGTTTCGGAGTATCTAAGGTAGCCTTTTCTGGAGTGGGATGTGAATCAAAATAGCTGTAGATAAGAGCACAGTAAAACTCCCTCCTGTCTTCCATGATGTCTCCTCTCTGCCAACCTCTCCATTTTTATCTACCGGGACGTCTTTACACAGGGGTTGGGTAGAAAAAGCTCTCCTAATGCAGCCCTTCTGCTTTGTCTATGCTATGTTTACATGGGCTTGACTCTGGCTGCCAGACTCCCTTTTTGTTTACCACATCTGCTCATGTTTGGGGATTTGCTTTTTCTCTTCTTACAGAGATTGCAGTGTTTTTGTTGTTTGTTAAAAGAATCCTGGCTATGTCAAATAAAGTAATAACATAGAACTGACGATTGCATTGGTGCAGGCCAAGGCGATCACAGTCGCTGGTGTGGAGCAAATCATTGAAAACATCCACGATGCCGCTGTTGTATCCCTACTTAATTTCCTCTTAACGCCAGACACTCCAGGCCCAGGCTGGATTATGTCGTGAGGGATGTCACCTTTCAAGTTTGGTGTCAGTACCTTACGTCAGTGTTTCCCAGCCCTTTTTATCTCGTGTACCCCCACAGCCTGTTTGGCATACCATGAGTACCCTGCCACTCGTACACGTTGATAGTACTCCAAGAGTAGAATGGAACACAACTGATCATTAAGATATTTTTAAAAGCCGTCCCTTTCAGCACTGACAATTTTCATGATTTTGATTTTTCAAGGCACACAGAAGATTGTGTTCTTGGGCTATATAGACATAGTGTATACCGAAAAAAAAAAAGCTTGTCTCTACGTTTTTAAGTTCTTTAGTAATCAGCAATACAACATAGGTAACATAGGTAAGTTCAGTTGTAAGTAATAAAAGGGAATAATTGTATTATTTGATATGTTACATTGTCTTATGTTGTATTTATGTCTGGTTAAATTCACATTGTGAATACAATACATTGTATTCACTAAAATCTTTGTCTTTCTGATTATAGTGATGATAACAAATTCAAGGTAAAATCATTCAATGATATTGAAAGACTCGGGCAGTACTGCCCTTGTATTTACTTGGTATCGGATCTGTGCCAAAGTTTACCCACACCAATTAAAACCGTGTTTCTTTTGACAAAATGCTGTATAAGTAGAAACACGTGTATATATACGTAGACACACGTGTGTGTATATACGTAGACACACGTGTGTGTATATATACGTAGACACATGTGTATATATACGTAGACACGTGTGTGTATATATACGTAGACACATAGACACACTTCCCCCTGTAGGTGGGCAATGACAGACAAATGGACTCTCTCCTCCCACCTATCAAGGCACCCTGCTGTGACTCACGGCTGGCCATGTACATCTCCACACAACACAGCCAAGCTAAACGGTAATACCGCCCCCTCCGTGTACCGGCGATCACCAAAGTACACCAGTCAAGGAAATGGCGACATGAATAGAGTCTTTGAAACTGTCAGTGTTAAGTAATGGACGCCTTTTGTCCTAATGTTCGTTGTCGTCTTTATTACTCAACTTCACTTGTTTCTTTCTTTTTTCAAGGTTTTGTATGCAGAAGAGCTCCAAGTTGGTGCCAGGGGTTACGTTAGACCTGATTGAGAAGTAAGTCATATTCATAAGTTTCCTTTCATACCTTCAAACTATTCATACTTTTATACAAACTTTTGTTCAAGACGACACGGTCTACAGAGATTAAAATGTGTCTGTCTTATGTCTGCATGTTGGCCATGTCTATATTGGGCTCTCCTCCCCGTTGTCAGCTGTCATGTTGCTGATAGTCGTCATGGAGGTACAGTGGGGAAAGCAACTATTTGATTTTGGAGGTTACAAAGATATGAACAGTCCATCATTTCATGGTACACAAAATAACATGAAATACACTTTATACAATACTTTGTACAGCGGGACAAAAAGTCAGCGGAAACCCGAAAGGTACACTAAGTACACATTATAGTATACATGCACAGGGTATCCATTATATACCTCATATACCTTTATCACGACAAGATATGAGCCATATTGTATGACAAAATAGTGTACTTTTTATGTATACTGAAACATAACTAACCTAACCCTGTGGTTTTACCGATTGTGGGTAAGTATTTGATCCCGGTAAAAAAAAGTGGCCTTGTTGGCAAACACAGAAGGTCAGAAGTTTCTTGTAGTTGGCACACGTCAGGAGGGATTTTGCTCAGAGGAACATCCTCAAAGCAGAATGTTTCCACCTCCACGTTTAACAGGAGGGATAATAGTCACCATTTTTCTGCCTTCAAATGCATCCCGTCCACTTGATGCCAAATAACTCCATTTTGGTCTCACGTGACCACATCACGTCTCCTAAACCTTGTTTGACTCCTCATGTGTTGATTGTGAAACCTCAGATGGGCACTGCTGGATCTCGATCCATTACAGGAACGTGTGTGACTAATGCTTTCCTTGGCAACTGTGCTCCCGAATCCCCTTTAGAACCTTTGGGCTCGTCCCTCACCTTTCTCAAAATCAATAGGTGAAATCTTGCATGGAGCCCAAGAGTGAGGGCTATCTTCTGTGCTGTCTTCCATTTTTGCTCCTCCGTTTCTCACCAAGCTTCATATGGATGCTTTTGTAGCCCATTCCAGTCTACAAAGACTGTCTCCATCTTTCTAATTGAGTAAACTTAGAAAATACCCAAGCACAGGATCAAATGCAATACTTAGTTTCCCTATTGTGTAATTCTCTACCTTTATTTGTCTCCCAGCCGAAGCGGGAGTCATTTGGCACATTTAAAGCTCCATATTTCTTTAGCACAGCTCTCTTGCCAACTGAACATGTTTTGCTGTTTGGCACACTCTCCCAGATGGATATTAGTTCATAATATGGATGTCAAATCCAGAACCAAGGTGTGACTTATTCCCACGCTACAGAAAGTCAAATGAAAGCTCAGCACTAAATTGGCTGAGGAGACTTCATGATAGCATTTGAAGCAGACACATCATTAGGAAATTCTACATTCTTAGTTTAGGCTGGCTTTCAATCTTAAGTCTTAGGTTTTCTCTTCTGACTTGATTGTGCTAATCAGGACTAGTGATAATCGGCAGTATTCCAGCATAAGGAGCCCCAATACACCCCCAGGACCACCACTGCCTTGCTAACGGAGCTGAGGGTAAATGTGATAGACCTAAACCCTATTAAGTACCTGTGGAGGAGTGCAATGGGTCTAACACCCACAGTGGATGTTACCGTGGATCCAGCAGTGGAAAAAGATTCCAGAGGCAACCTCCATGCCCGAGAGAGTTAAGACAATGTTTGGAAATAATAGCATACATGAAATATTCACACTTTGTGCCAAGTTTGGATAGTTTCGCTTGAGGGTGTACTGGCTTTTCTTGACACCGACTTTCAATGATTGTCTGATGACTTATGAGGGGACAGTCCATTTTCACTGTAATCCAAGGTGTACACTGACTACTGTACATTGTTTAAAAGTGTTCTTTTTTCAGTGTTGTCCCATGAAAAAATATAATAACATTTTTGTTGAAATGTGAGTGTGTACTCACTTCTGTGAGGTATTGTAAAAACATGAAAGTTCACATTTTTCACTGAGGGGTAGAGGTTTGTCATGTTGCATCAAGAGTGAACTATGGCAATGGCTATGTCACAGACTTGAATAATGAATAAGGGAGTCAAACAGGCCAGGAATAGTATTACTAAATGCTGAAGTATAAAAATATATCTAAAAACATTTCTACTGAGGTAGCAGCTCTAATAACAGCAGGTAGGGCATTCAGCGGTGTTGGAGCCCGAATAGAAAAGGCTCTAGAGCCCGCATACTTGGTCTCAAAAGACCAGCGTGTTCTGAGCGTAGATTTCTGGCGTAGGGTACAACTAGGTAAACCATATAGGAATGTGCCTATAGCCCAGTGGGAGGCTGATGTCATTGCAGCACCCCAACGAATGCGTTGCTCAAATGCAATGCATTATGGGAAAACTTTAAAAGAGCCCCCACCAATTAAAAACTGGTATTGGTCCATGTTTTTACATTTGTCAGATCGGGGTGTCAAGTTGCTGTGTGATGAGTTTAGTTTTTAGACTGTTGTTGTTCTAATGTTGTATAAAGTATACTGACCTCCAGCAATCCCAGTCGGTTGTTGAGAATGCACAGAACTTGTGATTGGGTCCTGAGAAAGACAGCGCTACAGTTTCCTCACTGACTCCCAATTAGTAGTAGTTCTGAAGATGAAATAGCAGATTATGTACTAGAATTTATGGTACTGTAATTTCATGAAGGAGAACTAGCATCTAGTATGAGTCATGAAGATGGAAATTCAGGTGAGCTCTTTTTTAGATGTTTGTTTGGTCATATGTCCAACTTACCCGGTACAGAATAAGGTCATGCAAAACACAAGAGAGCAAGTTCATCCTTGACTTATTACTTCTTTCAACGTGGTTTTAGAGCAGTTTATTAAATTCACTATTTGTCTTTGTGCTGGCCATCTGCGCCACCCTCCTGTCTCGGCTTCCCACGTATATCCAGCACACATTCTGGCACTGGCCCGTCACAATGGTCTTTTTAGATAAGGCAGTCACGATACTCAGTGCATGTGGATGTTCCCCGCTCACGATGTATTCACGTGTGTACTTGCTGAAGCTCTCTCGCTCTCTATCTCTCTCGCAACAGTATTTCTCACTATTTTTTCACATACTGAGTCACACATAACACCTTCTCATGCATGTACTCATCCCTCTCCTTGGCCATGCTTGCAGTTGACTTTAATGTTCTTAGAGATACAAGATTGGCTTGCACATCAAGAGATAATAAAGTGGGGTCTGCTTTGGACCAAGGGTCCTTAACCCTTTTGACCTAGCTTTTCCAGTACTAAGTGGACCCAGGCCCATTGAACTATTCACACTGTTAGTTTGATTTGTGGTCAGTCACTCAATGAAATGGACTTAGTTTAACAAGCTGAGCCTTGTCATGAAGAAATGCAGTTGCCAGTCAGTGGAATGACAGCTCGGTAGCCCATTTCTGTTTCTCTTGAAAAAGTCCACTAACTTTACCAAGTGCAATGCATGTTTGTTTACCCAATGCCACTTTTGTTTTGAAGGCTTCAGTGCATGGTCGGGTAGCTTTAGCCCATACTCCACATACTAGGCTCTTGAAGGCCATCTCCTCACTTAATGAAGTCAGGCATCGAAAATATACATAAAGGATTTGGGATTGACGATGTGAACTGTGAACTATAAAACAATGAACATCAACAAGTTTGGTCCCAGGTGGAACTCCAAAAGGCAGTTCTTCTGAAGTTGTAAGCAATGGCCTACATTGTGCTCCTGACACTTCCCAGCAGACGCTTCAGATATCCTAAGAATGAAAGATCAGATGAGATCAAAGACAATTCTTGACAACAGCGGTAGAATACAAGTAAGAAATGTAATACTAGTGACTGCAGTCACACCAACATATTACTTCACTGAAATAATGAAATGGTGGAAGCAATTAAGCAAATTAGAAAGTTAACAAATTCATATGTAGTAAGTTGATATTACACTAAGAAGTAGTAGGAGGTTCTGATTATTGGTACTGATTAAAAGCCCACTTCATTATCCAGTTTGAATTCTATGGTTCTATGGAATTCTATGTTGACCAAGAGAAACCTTGACAATTTTTTTTTGCTGCCTGTCAAGTGATTCAGCCATCTAACTTAGTTGCTTCAGCCCAATATCCAGTATATTACTGTGAATATAAAGAGGATTAAAACTGCTGAGTGCTCCTTTGTAGTGACTTTCTCAACAAATCTGTGTAGGGAGTGAACGACCTTCACTAAGACTACATCCACACTGCAGGGTATGGTGCCCAATTGGGGTTTTTTAGTTCACACCCGATGTGGTCATTCACATTACCAAAAAAAAACCCCAAAGCTTCTGGGAAGTAATGTGCCTGGGCCAAAGCATGACGTCACACGCATTGCCGTGTGTTTACAGAAGTAAAGATTATTTACTTGCAGTGATTATTTGTCTTGAGTATTTTCTTGCTACATTTTAGTTTTTGTTCAGCAGTGCTTTTCTTCTTGGAACTCTACCATGCAGGCTGTTTTTGCCCTGTGTCTTTCTTATGGTGGAGTCTTGAACACTGGCCTTAACTGAGACAAGTGAGGCCTGCAGTTTTTGTGTTTTTCAGCCATTCCGAGATGAACTTACTGGTGTGCTTTGGATCATTTTCCTGCTGCATACCCCAAGTTGGTTTCAGACACCCGCATTCATGGTTCCAATTATCACAGCAAGTCTTCCAGATCCTGAAGTAGCAAAACAGCCCTAGACCATCACACTACCACCACCATATTTTACTGTCGATATGTTTTTTTTCTGTAATGCGGTGTTACTTTTATGGCAGATATAATGGGACGCACACCTTCCAATAAGTTCATCTTTTGTCTCATCAGAGAGATTTTCTTTGGGAGTATTTTCCCAAAGGTCGTGGCAGTCATTGAGATAGATAGACGTTTATGGATGATAACCTTTTCTGGACTGATAGAGCTAAAGTAATTGGTGATGTTCTAATGGGGGGGGTCTCAGGGCGATGTAGGTTATGATTTTTTCTCCCCCCCCCCCCATAAGTTGAATTTAAATCCTGCATGTTGTTCAATGTGTGTCATTGACTAATGGTAACATTTTCTGTATTGTCTAAAACCTCTAAGTATGACTTTCTGCACCCTCGGTTCAGAAGGTTGCATCATCAGTAGGTCAATGTGGTAACAGCGTAGAAGTGCTCTCTCAGTACATTGAAGGTAGAAAAGTGAAAGTCAAGATCCCATTTATGTTCCCTCATGTGGCTTGCACTCTCAGGGAAGTACACTCCTGAATATTCCAAATGTTTGAAAAAAAGTTGGCAAGTGGGATAGTCTGGAACCTGATACTACCTGTATACTATAGTATACTGTACGAGCATTTAAAACAGGACTGTAAGTGTCAATTTTGCATCTGTTCTCTCCAACGTGTGCCTTCTGTCTTCAAGTCATGGATTCCAGCAGCACGTATGAACAATTGTATAACACACATGAATATTCAAAGCGTGTTTGCATTATTAGTCTGTCACGCTGAATTAAAGCCAGAATGCCTGCAAATGTAAAAACCCTCAGACTTGTTGTGGTGACACTTGTGATCGATTGCCGCTTTGTTCTCTGAGTCATGGATGTGACACGCTGTGAGCCGCTAACACCGAGCCATCTGTGTGTGTTGTGTGCTGTGCAGAATCCCTGGCAGGCTCAATGACAGGCGCACTCCCCTCGGCGAGCTCAACTGGATCTTCACGGCCATCACTGATACTATAGCCTGGAACGTGCTGCCCAGAGGTGACACATTGCATGCATGAGTAAACATGTTGGAATTGCCCATAATTTCAAATGAGAGCTTCCATAAATCAGTATAGTAATGACTCAAGCGTGGGTAACAGGAAAAGAATGCAGTTGGAAAACAATGCAGGTATGTGATGTAAGGTACGACGTCCCAGACGGGTCCTCAAATGGAGATGAATTTTGTTTTGAGCTTCTGGCGCAGTGATTGTCTCACAGTAAAAGCAGCATAGTGTCTTCTAGTTTCAGCTTGCGGTTTGTTCCATCTTCCTCTCTCTGTCCTACCCCCGGCATGTCCTCGATGACCTCTACGAGCTCGTCTCCCAAAAATCTTAAAGATGGCTGTTACTCTGATCCATTCATGCTTCCATTACTCTGGCCTGTCACCTCTACACCCCGCTACTTGTCATAACTCTGAAGATCACCCTTGTTCTTCAAGATCGGCACGATACATTTTCCCCTCCATTCATCGGACACTCAGACATTATTGAACAGTCTTGTTAAAAATAGTACTTCCATACCTCTTTCTAAGTACTTCCTTACCTCCATAGGTATGTCATCAGGCCCGACCGCCTCCCCGTTATTCATCCTCTGTAGCGCTGCTCTGACTGATGCCTGTAACCCCATCATTTACACACATCACAACTTCCACCCCCCCCCCCCCCACTCATTTTCTACATTCATCCGTTCTTTGAAGTATTCAAAGTATGATTCAAAATTGTGCTTTTCACAGTGGGATGAATCACATTTGTCCTGCCAGTCAACGCTCCCTGATACCACTGAAAAGCCAGCAATTAAGAAATGCTGCAAATGTTGAAATGTAGAAATTGGCTGTGAGAAAATACATGTCACCAAAGTGAAAGATGACACATTAAAGGAAGTATTTCATTATATGTACATATTTGTACCTATTATTAGGGCTGCCACTGTTAACGCATTAATGGCCCAGTGTGAGAGGTCTCACTCTGTCACATTTTCTATTTGCTGAACATTTGTGGGCGAGGTTAAGAGCTAATATGCTAATAATAAATAAAAATACAGATAAATAAAATAAAATACAGAAAAGCTGAAAGAGAAAGTAGTAGTAGTAGTAGTACTACAAAAATATACTTGTTGTAAATAACGTCCATAGTTCTGAAATGGATATCCCTTAACATTTGATGTAATTATTGTTGTAGTTGCACATCGAAATATTTACCACAAATAGATATCCCGTACTTATCATAGATAAAAATGCATTTCTATCTGTGATTACATGCAATTAATTCCGAGTTAACTATTGACAAATTGTGGTTAATCACGATCAAATATTTTCATCAAATATTTTATTATTATATCATACACGCATAACATTAGTGGTTGATTTGGTCTCAAAAACATAATAATATCATAGTAATTAATAATAGTACATAGTAATATCATTTAGCAGCAACCTGTGGGACATCCAACATTTCAAAACAAACCTGGATTGTCACGTGATGGTTAAATAGAAAGGTTTGTACTCTTTCATTTTACTTTTTGGAATGAATGTTAAAATTAAAAAAGAATGTCTCGTCTCATTCTATTGGACCAAATGTCATGAATGATCTCATGTGGTGTCACCCCACATCTATTTTTATATGTGCACATCCCGCCTGTCGTCTTTGCAAACAGATCCACAGACACACTGACACTCACTCCTAGCTTGAATAGCAATGTGACAATGCTGATGGCTGCCAAAGCCATTGAACCCCCCGGGGCCTGAACTGCTAATGAAGCAGCCCACGTTGGGGAGAATCCCAGTAATGAGTCTCTTTAGAGCTAATTCAAATCATACACACTACCATTTTTTTAAACATTATACCGCTACATGTCAAGTAAACAGAAAAGGCAAAAATAATACACATGCAATTACAAAGTGACACATTCAAAATTGGTCTAACACATCTGGAGTGACGTCTGTCACAATGTCTGATTTGATTATGTTTATTGTATACCATAATCTTGCAGACATGGATCTACATGAAATGCGTCTGCTTGTGTCCAACTTTTGATAAATTACTGGGTGAAAGGAATATGCCAGTGGTTCCCAAAGTGCGGTACGTCAATTGCCATAGGCGGTACGTGAATAAAAATGATTAGGCCTAACACACAAAATTGCCAGTGCACTCGAACGCCTCACAGTGTGACGAGACCACAGCACGAAGTATAGGAGCAGCAAATGGTTCCTTGCTCTGTGTGCATCATATCAACCAACGTTTAAGCCTGAATGATGACTTTGTGCATTGAGAGGCTTTCATCTTGAAGATTTCATTTATATTGGCTTTCCGATTCATCCCCGCACGGCCCCAGCAATCCAAACCGGAGGTACACCCCAAAATGAGGCTTTTATTGTTTGCTGTATGTATTTTTGTATCCCAGATACTATTACGAAGGGCTAGTGGATCCTTTAGAGTTGGGACACCATGGAATTTCAGTAAACAATAAAAGACACACCAAAATACAACATTCATTGGTTCATTGTGTACTAACCAATGAATGTTGTATTTTGGTGTGTCTTTTATTGTTTACTTGCTCTATTCAACTTCATTCTTTTGTAAAGTGTCTTTGAGTATCTTGAAAAGCGCTATACAAATAAAATGTATTATTATTATTATTATTATTATAAACACTGAAGGAGTTTTCATTTGTTGCAATGCATCATCATCCTTTCTTAAAGTGACGTATTTGTGTTAAATGCATCTGACAAACGCTTCCTTTGTTGTCTGTGTAGATTTGTTCCAGAAGTTGTTTCGCCAGGACCTTCTGGTGGCCAGTTTGTTCCGCAATTTCCTATTAGCGGAGCGGATAATGAGGTCGTACAACTGCACACCGGTCAGCAGCCCACGCTTGCCTCCGACATACATGCACGCCATGTGGTAAGACACGCTAAGGCATGCTGTCATCATGATACAGCAGAAGGTCTCCTCACATACCCCCCCCCCCCCCCCCCCCCCACACACACACTTGCAGTAAATGACCAAGTACATTCTTGATTAGACGAGAGCTTCGCCACGGCGCAATCCATATTTTACGATGGTGCAATGTAACTTTTTTAAAGGCCGTGCAGTGATATATAAATGATATAAATGCCACCAGCCAAAAATTAATGAAGCTCATTTGTAAAATGAGAAATGTAGCCAAATGGCGGTAAAAGCAGCTGCAAGCACTGCATGGGAAGTGTGAATCTAACGTGCAATACGGCGCCATTACTTACGTCAAACCTATTTGGCAATCTCAGCTCGGTAATATCCTTGATAGAGCTCGACTATTCTTGTTTCAGGAAAAAAAGTAACCTTTCTTCTCGACAATCGTCTCGTCTTCCAACACCTATTGTCAATGTTCTAGTTCATCAAAAAATAAATATTAGTCAATGACAACACAACTAATCACAAAATGCAGTTTTTAAATGTTTTTTTATTATTATTAAGGAAAATGATTATTATTAAGGAAAAAGTCCAAACCTACACGGCCCTGTGTAGAAAAGTGATTTCCCGCTAAAGCTAATAACTGGTTGGACCACCCTTAGCAGCAACAACTGCAATCAAGCGTTTGTGATTTTTATTTTTTAAACTTATAAAGTCAGCAGGGTATCAAATACTGACTATAATAATATTGATCCTGTGTTCATTTACATCAAATCAAACAAATGATTGAAGATAGATGATGATAGGGTATAATCCAAGCATCCATGACGACTTCCCATGTCTCTCCACACTGTTTAACAATGCCGTTACATCATCCTCATCCCTTCAATTACACAATTGATTCTCCCACTAGTTTGTGTTTCTTATCTATAAATGCTTGGCAGCTCCCTCCCACTCATTATCTGTCTTGTGTGGAGAATCAAAGAAAGCCTCTCTCACTCTGCGCCTCGCGGGGCAACTTGTTGTGTAACAATCAGGCATGCGTTATTGTAAAGAACGGTGCTCTCGCTGACGCTGATCACTGCCATCATCACGGCCTCAACAATTAAGACCTGCGCTTCACTGCAGCAGGATTAAGGAGCACACCATGACGGGAGATCCAGACAACAGGAGTGAGAGAGCAATCAAACATTTACCCGAGATAAAAGTCTGCTTGAAAAATAAAAGTTAGATCGGGAATGGTAGACTTGAATGAGGTAATTAAACAATTTAGGGGTTGCTGGATCGATGCCCGAACATAAACAGTTGTTATTGAAATGGATAGAGGAAAAATCCCAGACTGATTACTCCCTGTCGACGTTCCAGTGTGGGAGTGTGTACAAATGTGGAAGTGTGTGTGTGTGTGTGTGTGTGTGTGTGTGTGTGTGTGCGTGTGTGTGTGTGCGTGCACCGCTCTTTGCAGCCAACAGAGAAAGAGCTTAGTCAGCCTCACATTGTCCCTCACGCTCATCTGTTGACTGCCGTCTCCTCTTCACATTCACCTCACACTCTGACAGGTTTTGGTGATGAGTTGCTCGTTGGTATCGGCAGCCATTAGCTGACTTACACTGACTCCATATTTGCTGATTCCACTCCCCTGCTTGTTTGGAGATGGCCATCTTTCTATGCAGACCCAAACAGTTACGTAACCTACATATTGCCTTTTTTGTCAAGGTTATGTATTCAGTATTTAGTGCACTGTGGTCATTTTATTATGGACGTGATGAAAAGCTGGTATCTTATGCCACTATCACTAATATTAAATGCGTACGCCTTACTGCTGAACCCAAGGTTCCGTACCGAAAAATCACATTTCGAATGCACGCACCGTTACACCCCGAGTACAAATGTAGAAGATGTAGCTTCCATGCTGTTTGACATTTCCCAATTTATCCGGCCCATGCACCAGTGAATATGTAATATACGTCACAAAAGGACGGTGCAACCTCACGAGAAACCAGAAGTATTTTTACCCACGTCAAGGGACTGCATTGTCCATGCAATGTATCAGTTGTAACAGAGAGAAACCAATACACTGTACCACATTGGCTGCTGATAAAGCTGTTGATGATGGAAGCAATTTTCCAGCAGAAAGAGCAATTTCAGTCAGCTGCTGAACATCACGTTACAGAACAGCGCATGGCAGCGCAACACCAAGCAGAAAAGTGAAAAGGAGACAGAGAGAATAGACAAGCTGTGATGGGGGGGTCCACATTGTGTTGCGTAACCCTATGAATTAGTTATGACGGCCATGAGTGAATACTCTGCTTTACAAAGGAATAAAAGGCTGCCTGCCGCCCTCTCTCGGCCCCCAGGCTTGAAATATACTGTAAAGAGTACAGGTAGAAACCAATAAGGTGAATATGTGCTAAGTGATGTTTGTGTGTGTGTCTGCATATTATTACCCACAATGCAGTCACCGCTTCTGATGTTGTGAATTGTGCATGTCACCCGTGACCAGGCAAGCGTGGGACCTGGCTGTGGATATCTGCCTGTCTCAGCTGCCAACCATCATCGAGGAGGGGACAGCATTCAGGGTATGTGTCCTGTGTTGCTGTGTGAATATTTGGGAAACCAGCTGCTTCACTTCTACAGTTCTACCTCGTTCCTACCACTGAAACGATGGTTAGATGAGCACCTAAGTCGCTGGCACTGTTCACAGAACACATGAGGGCATTTTAAATACAGGAATTAAAACATTCAATACAAGAAGTAAATGAAACGGTAGTAAAAAATACAACAATTCTTTACTTTTCTGCTGCACACCGGCAGGAGGAAGTCACCATAATGATACCATTACACCGCTCACTTGGCACGGTCCATTTTATTGGAGCAGATCTTTTCACATGTTCAAAGATGCCATCTTTATCCTTTATGGTTGTTGCGTTTTAGACCGGGCATGCCACCAATGTTGGTCATTGTTTCTTTGCTTTTTGAGTATTTTAGAATATCCATCTGTTCTCTTTCTATGCCGCTTATCATCACTATGTTTGCGGGTATGCTGGAGCCTATCCCAGCTGTCTTCGGCAAAAGGCGTGGTGGCCAGCCAATCCCAGGGCACATATAGACAAACAACCATTCACACTCACATTCATACCTATGGACAATTTGGAGTGGCTAATTAACCTAGCATGTTTTTGGAATGTGGGAGGAAACCGGAGTACCCGGAGAAAAGCCACGCATGCACGGGGAGAACATGCAAACTCTCTCCGAGTGGAGACGTGAACCCGGTCTTCCCGATCCCCTGACTGTGTGGCCTGCATGTGAACCATTTGACCACCGTGCGGCTTTTCTAATGTCCAATTTTGCTTTACTTTCACTAAAACTTTCCTTTTCGATGGCGCGCTGCCATCAGAAGAATGTGCATCTCAATCCTTGTCTTTTTTTTTCCAGTCCACGTGTCCTCATTATGCTCCAATCAACCTAACATTGTTGTGTTTTTAGAATGTGGGAGGACGCTGGGGTACCCGAGACGCCCCAACAGAGACCCGAACCCTCATACATAATGAAGGGAAAAAGTTAACCAAAAGGAAGGAAAATGGCGTAATCCTCCCTAAGTGTAGCCACGCCTGATAACGAGTTTTATTGTTTTGCCACATGAACGTAACTATCTGTTTTTCTTTTGTACTTGTTAATAATTGATGGTAGTGCGTATGTAGGCGGGGAACATCGGGACACAAGGACTACCAGTACTCGTGTCAGAGGTGGTATCATTTATGGTGATGCCTATAGATATTAATATTGATGAATGCTGCAGTCACTTAGTCCGGTATTTATTTATATGTTCAGTACATTTATATTAGTTATTTTAATCATTTTATTTAGTTTTAATGTTTCTTGTTTTTGTTTTGTTTTGCTTATTTCATCATTTTTTTCCAATCTCTTAATTCTTTATCCATTTTAATTTCTTGACTTACTTTATGTCTTTGCTGCCTTTGTAAAGGGTTGTTACAAACATAGTCCACCACAAAGGGGAAAAAGTTCCAAGAAATAACACGAGTGGTGCAGCTTTCTAAACGGAAGCGCTTTGATCCGGTCTTTTCCTCTCCCTTACCTGGCACTCTGAGGTGGGCATCTTCTTCATCACTCCCATGGGAACAGTTACTCCATCCTCATCCTTTCTCATCTTCCCGCACTTGTGCTGAAATCACTTTCCTGGCCTGTAATTGAGCCACGGAGGTCCAATAAAGAACATGTTTCCTATGATGCCTTGCTCCCTCCTCCAAGAGATTTTACCTCGGATATGTTTAACCTTTCTGCTCACTGTGGGCCAGATTCATTTTCACAAAGTGACATTTTAATGACGTACAGTGGAGAAAATAAGTTTGATGCCTGGCTATTGTAAGTTTACCGCCTTACAAAGCTGTGATTAGCACCTATTTTGTATGGCGGGGTTATTTAACCGAGGGAAACGGAATAAGACACAGCTTAGCAGGATGACGCAGTTGGTGTAGAGACCAGGTTGCCAGGTTGGCAGGCACAAAGGTCACACATTTGCACACATCTCGGGGGGGATTTTGGTCAGAGAAACATCCCCAAAGCATGTGTGGCAGTAGCGACTGTGTTGTTAGGTCATATTCACCAAGTCTCCAGTCCACTCCATCCCAAAGATCTCAATTTTAGCGTCATGTGACCAATTAACATCGTACCGAGCCTTGTCTGAGTCATTTAGGTGTTGCTTGTCAAACTTTAACGTGTGGTACTATTGCCTTTTTTTGGTGACTGTGCTCCCAACTCTCTTGACATCATTACCCAGCTCCTCCCTTGTACTTCTGGACTGGTCCCTCACCTTTCCCACAGTCACCCTCACCCCACCGGGTGAACTCCAGAGCGAGGACAAGTACACGAGGACTTGTATTTCTGAATTATGAATTATATTACCCATAGCGGTCTCTTCCCAGCAAACGTCTTGTTGATGGTCTTGTAGACTTTTCCAGTCTTGTACACTTCTCCAATCTTGTCCCTGAGGTCCTTTGACAGCTCTTTGGTCTTGCCCGTGGTGGTGGAGAGGTTTTAACGGAAGAGACCGTTTCTGTGTAGTATCTTTTGTCCACGTAATGAGTTGAGATTTGGGTCAGTTTCTTAAACAGGAAGGATTAATTTGGGTATTTCAAGGACATATAAACATTCTGGGGGGATGAAAATGCTTGGTGGTTGGTAGGGGATCAAATACCTTCACACAATGAAATACAAATGTATAACATTTGTTTTCTCTAAAAATAAACTTATTTTCTCCACTGTATTATCTTTACACTAGCGGTATTGTGACTAATATTTCCTGGAAAATAATCAAATACAAGGACTTTGTTCTTTGAATGAAATAGTTTTGCATGTCCCCACTGACGTACAAAAGCTCAGTCTTGAAGCTAATTCAGTGCACTTCCTTCTTGGGTATGGACTTCCTAAGCTTTGATTATGCAGACGTCAACTTAGCCATCCAGCCACAAGGCATCGACACTTCCCTCGTCACATCCATCATCAGTTGTTAACTGTCGTAATTCCTGCCGCAGTATTAGCACTCGCCCGTGATCAAAAGCCCTCCAGCAAGCAATCAGTCAGGCACGTTGCCACAGCGGCAGCCAGCGAGCGAGGCTAAAGGTGATCATCAGGATTTATGTCGTTACTGCAGTACATTGTCATCCTTGGCTCGTGTGTCACAACCGTTCTAACGTGAACTTAGTCACTGCAGTCTGGATCCTAATGCTTGTCTGTCTCTTTCTGTGTGTGTGTGTGTGTGTGTGTCTGTGTGTGTGTGTGTGTGTGTGTGTGTGTGTGTGTGTGTGTGTGTGCGTGTGCGCGTGTGTGTGTGCACGTGTTTCCACAGCACAGTCCTTTTTTTGCAGAGCAGCTGACAGCGTTCCAGGTTTGGTTGACGATGGGCGTGGAGAACCGGAACCCTCCTGAGCAGCTCCCTATTGTATTGCAGGTATTTGCTCACACACAATTAATTACACCTTCAAGTGCAGATTTAAATCATCCAACCGAAAGAAAGGTGCACGCTCACATTGAGGGCACACACACCTGGATCCCTTTGATTCCTTGACATGTCCAAATATTTAATCACTGCTCAGTTCAAGACATCTGCCTTACGTTACACACATTTTGCAATATAAATCGGAAAAAATCTGAAAATAATGAAATGTATTTTACACTTCCACACCTAGTGGACAATAACGTGGCCATCCAGCTGGAGATTGAACCTTTACACCACAGCTCACTAAGCTCTCCAGCTTGATGCCTGGCGTCAGGTCGGGATGAGGCCAGGCATCGGCCGTACGTAACAAAGAGGAACGTGGCGCTGCCAGGATGCCATCTTTGTAACCGATAGCCCCGTCAGCAGTGGTGGAAATTGAGTTTAAACAGGCTTTATTCTTCCTTTATGCACAAGCAGCCTCTTTAGTTCATAGCCTTCATAGCATCTTGATGGAGCTCATAGATCAGCTCTTCTCCACGGACTGGAGCATTACCAGCATTACCACTGCAGCAGTACTTTCCGCACCATTACTGTACTTCTCTTTAAAGCTGCTGTATCTGCTACACGAGCAGGCTCATTTCCTTCATTAGAGACCAGAGCATCATATCTGTTCCCCGTGGAGAACATTTGTTTAGAGGTCCTAATTGGGGTGGAGAGCGTCTATTCTTTGCATCAGCTGTTGGAATCTTCTGTCCTCGTCCCACTGGGTCGTACAGCTGTTGTATTGTGTATTATATCATACCCAATGGCGGTGCGTTGCTGTGAGTGGTCATTTCCTGCTGACTCAGCCCTCTGTCGGCAGTTCTGCCAGGACTTGTTAAGAGCTGGAGCAGCAGGAGCCTTCAAGATTACGCAACATTATGCAGCGCAGTAATCTGAAGGCTGCTTCAAGCCCTCTCATATATTGAATGGATGCATAAACGTGTCCTTCTCAGCATGCACTGAAATGACATTTAACGCCAGTCCATCAATATCACAACAGTGGAATTACACTCACGGGCCACAACTTGCACACCCTAATCACATCCACTGCAATAAGGATGCACGTGCAATACCGAGGTTTTTTGTTTCACTAAATATTCATTCATTTCCTACCGCTTATCCTCATGAGGTTCGCGGGGTACACCCTGGACTGGTGGCCAGCCAATCCCAGGGCACATGTAGACAAACAACCATTCACACTCACATTCATACCTATGGACAATTTGGAGTGGCTAATTAACCTAGCATGTTTTTGGAATGTGGGAGGAAACCGGAGTACCCGGAGAAAACCCACGCATGCACGGGGAGAACATGCAAACTCCACACAGAGATGGCCGAGGGTGGAATTGAACTTTCTCCAATCGGTCTCCAAGCTGTGTGGCCTGTGCGCAAAACCACTCGTCCACCGTGTAGCCGTTTAGTCAACATTAGCGGTGAAAAGGTATGCCAACGTCATGGTTTGGTACGTATCTTGGGTTTTACTCATCCAACCCTGCACATTTTTCTAAAGCTGTCATTCCCAGTAGCTGCCATTTTGGATCATTTGGACTGGTTTTTGGTACGGTAAATACCAAAGAAAGGTTAGACTCTCATCTTTCATCAGGAAAAAAAATGTTTCCACCCTTTTTCATTCTTTAGAACATAAATAAGTTTCAGCAAAAAAATCCTTTCTCAACAAAAAGGGAGGAGAAACAGCTTTTTGTTAAGCATAACTTCCACTTTGACACAAATTTAGCAATATATATTTAGCCAAAATATATAAACAACTATGCCACAAAATAAAGTAGACAAGAAAACAGTTGTTTTGCATAAATATAACAATTTACAAATATAACATTAACTGTTTACAATTTTCACATTTGGAACTGAAGTGTGTGTGAATGCGTTCAAAATGGGATTATTTTCTATGAAGCCGATGAAATAATGGTTCCAGCATCTCGCTACTGAACCTGCCTTTGTCCATTTATAGTACGTATTTCAGAGAGGAGACCAAATGTTACCAAACGGAAGATTTTAAGGAGAGAAAGGAGTTTTGGAGCTCTGGCTTCTCCTTGACACGATTGGCAGCCATGACTCCCGCTTGCCAAAGGCTGGGCTTTACTGTATTTCTTTACTGAGTAGACATGTGATGCTATGAATAGTTTTCCTAGTTGCCATAAATTTGTGATCAGTGTTGATTTTTACCGAGTTAAAATGTGCGAATGAAATTCCCTTTCAATAACACCGTGTGCACTGTGGCGTTATAGTCAGACTTTTTCATCAGTCAACGGTCTAAATTCTGCATCTTCCAGGTAACGTAAGCTTGACCAGTGAAATATCGGCAAATACTACGTCTGTTGAGGGCCACTGTTGGGTTTGCTTAACATTGACCAAGAGTCATGTCCGTGTGTATTATAAGCTAACATGTCCGTGCATCCAGGCAGTGTGATTAGGAATCATGCTTATCCTTCACACATCAAGGTTTAGTGAGGGATTAGTGAGGGATTGTACTTACAACCCCAACCTTGGCATTTAAAACAGGAAATGTTGTTTGTCAACTTGTGTATTAAATGTGGTTCTATCTGTCAAATCACCAGACAACTGAGGATGAAAAGCTTTGGAAGCTGTGTGTGCCTTTTTTATTATTTACACAACACACACACACACACACACACTGTTGTGTAGCTTTGTGTACGGATGTGTAGGTAAGGCGGGAAGGTCCTCCTCCATCTGTACTTGTGGTCGTCCTGATCACAAGATTCGTGTCTTGCTAATAATACATCTTGTGTCGGCGGTGTGCACGCATGTGAGCACCCATGTTCCTCCATATGCTCCGTCCCACACACGCCGTGGGACAGTCACTTTGGGACGTTCGGCCCTCACACGCACACACGCACACACACACACACACACACACACACACACACACACACACACACACACACACAGACACCATGCAAAAATGTTTCAAACCAACACATGAGCACTGACTGGGCTCTACGCTGGTGTTCATCCATACTGTATTCCCTGTGGTCAGGTGTTTTAGCCAAGTGAAAATGTCATTACCCCCCCCCCCCCCTACAAACAAAAACTAGTGTGGCCTGGTGCCAGCATGGTCGTCATCGTGGAGGTTCAGCCATCTGTTTACACTCCACCTCCTGGGCCTATTAGCTGTTCCTCCTGCAGTCTCTGGTTCTAGCTTCCTGTTCATCCTGGAGGAAGCGAAAATTCATCGCTGACCTTTCTTTCTTTTTTTTTTAAATTAGGTCCTCCTGAGTCAAGTTCATCGACTTCGGGCTCTGGACCTTCTTGGGCGCTTTCTGGACCTTGGACCATGGGCTGTGAGCTTGGTACGTTCCTCACAGTCTTCTTGGCCATGATTTAAATGTCTGCATATAGCTACAATCGTTTCTTTTAATAGCATTAAATATGCATTACAAATTATTTACACTGTAATGATGTAGGTGCTCAAACGCTATCATTAATGAAAGTACTGTTGTGCAAGGTCCAAGTGCAGTATTAAGCAGTGTGGAAAATACAGTACAGTACACAGTACACAGTACAGTACACAGTATTGTGACACACACAATATGTGTCTTGTATATTAACTGGCTACATTTTGAGTGTTAAGTTGATGTGTGATGAGTTAAGTTCTTTGTAGATGACACAGTGAGTCAGAATAGAATAACTATTGTATTCCATTCTATAGGAGCTGTCACGGGATTAGAACATGGTCATTAATTAGCCAGTCCGCTCCTTAAGATGCAGGGTTCAAAGTTCAACAGTAGCTTCAAACACGCCCACAAGTCCACTTGATGCCAAAGAGCTCAGTTTTGGTGTCATGTGACCACATCACCTTCTCCAAGCCTTGTCTGAGGCATTCAGGAGAGTCTTCTTGAGCAGGGGCGTTAGAAGCCATCACAGCATAGGTTGTTCATGTCTTCTCCTAATTTCTTCTCAGTGACTGCCAACTCCCTTGGGAGTGCAGGGACTACTTTCTGGGTCAGTAACCTCTCAGTTGGTGGTAGGTAAAGCTGTCCTCACTGTGGACAGGGACACTGGTCTTCCGGCAGTTTCAGTTTCCTGGCATGCGTGGGTCTTGGTGGTTCCTGGGTTGTTCTTGAACATCCAGACCCATTTTCTTTCATTTGAGGGACAGTATGGGTCCAAAGTACCAAAAGATGACCAGTTTTTTAAATGATGGCCTTGGAAATCAGCAGTTATTTAGAAATTGTTCCCAAACACTTCATTTTGTGAATCTACAAGTCTTTAAAGATCTTCACTGAGCTCCAAAATGAATCCTTACATTTGGACACAATTCTTAGTTTTTATCATCAGTCATTGTAATCGTATGTTGGTATAGTCATCCTACCCTGATTAGAGGTAAGCTTAGACCTGGATCATCACACCTAAGCTGGAGGTATCTGTGTCTCCAGGCCCTGTCGGTTGGGATCTTCCCTTACGTGCTGAAGCTCCTCCAGAGCTCAGCCAGAGAGCTGCGACCCCTGCTGGTTTTCATTTGGGCTAAAATCCTGGCTGTGGACAGCGTAAGTGATTATTCCTTACTGAACCATCTTAATGTTTCCCGACTGCTTAGAACCTCACCAGCGTCCATCATTTAGCAAGCGAGGAACAGACGACATTGCAGATGTTTACATGTTATTTACATTTAAAATAATGGCTAATATTGTCATAACTGAGTGATTGATGGCATGTAACTTAGAGGGAATAATCCCAATCCAGACAGGTTTTATTGTAACCATTTCAATTCTTGTGGGTGGAGAATCAAGGAATTGAATTCAGAATGAACACAACAAAATATACAAACATATACATATACGGTTCTTGTATGATCTTGGACAGGAGTTTTCAGATAAAAACAGATTAAGTCAATGATTAAATGATCAAATAATTAGTAGTTTTTTGAAAGCTCTTCTTGCTAAAGTGTATCATCTGTACCCGTTTCCCTCCCCCATCTGTTTGTAGTCTTGTCAAGCTGACCTGGTCAAGGACAACGGCCACAAGTATTTCCTGTCTGTTTTGGCTGACAGCTACATGCCCGTGAGTATTTTAATGCGACTATGGGCGTACTTGCACTTGACTTCTCACAGGCTCTTGATGATAACCAACACATCATAGAAGTGGGTCGTGATGCAATAACCGCAGAAATCATAGAAATCCAGAAATATTGTAAAATTCACATTGTGCGTGATGTCAGACGTCAGCTCATTTGCATATAGTCATCCATGATTCAATTTTAGTTGCATTGTGTGCAAACTATGCCATTCACGTTAGCAACACGTTACGTTTTTATCCGAGGGGTCAAGTGCATGTTTTGGATGCAGCAAAATGCGCTCGGTGCACAGCGAGGTGAACTTTGGTAATCATCGCATGTGAAACGTTAGATGGATTTGTATCATTTCTTTCATCGTTTTTAGGGCACACTTTAGTATGTCGCAAGTGGACATCAGATGGTGTTTTATACGCAGCAGACACAAAGACACTGTTCCTCTGTTGGGACAATGTGTTTTATCTGGCTAGAGCTTCAAATCAATGCAGTCTGTGCCTCGTGTCTTCAAGTGATACCACCTTCTCGGGTACCCAAATCCAACCCGAGGCACCCTGCTCACCCGCAACTACATCCATGTGCTCAGCAAAGAGATGTAATGTCGTTTGAGTAATGCACTCGCTACTCTTGCAAGTCAATAACGACAACTATCACCTTGCATGATAGACATAATCAGAACAACACGGTCAGACCGGAAGTTATCTGCAATGTCACGGAAATGGCACTAATACAGCAGCATGGAAGTGATTCTATGCTCAAACACATGCATGTGCACAATCCATGCAGGTTTGAAATGGAAACATTTCATAACAATATTAAAATACCAAAGATTCAATAATCCAATGCACTTGCTCACCCTCGACCTTTTTATGCCAAATAAAGACGTCCCATATAATTCAAGTCATTGCTTTTCTCCCAAGCGATCAATATCACCTTGCACAATACGAGTCATCAGAATGACTCCCTGATAAACTGGAAATAATCCACAAAGTAAGGGAAATTGCAGTAAAAGAGCAGAATAGAAGCGATGAGGGGAAGGGAATGAGGGAGGGGAATGGTGTGAATAAGACCCGTGATTCAAGTCAGTCCATATTCAATCAACCGCATGCAAACATAAGCACAAGAGTATTTTTAAGTACAACAGCATTTAATGACCCCCCCCCCCCCCCCCCCCCCCTTCCGCAGGCCGAGCATCGGACCATGGCTGTCTTCATATTGGCAGTCATTGTGAACAGCTACAGCACTGGACAGGTAGGCGGCGTGCGTTCCCTAGCCTCCTTTGAATGTGCCCATCACAGGTATTTCACATCACAAAGTATTTCTTTGCTTTCCTCAGCACGATTTACACTGCATGTCTAAAAATCCAGTTGGGATTTAGTGCCGACATCCACTTTTTTACCGCCTCAAGTAGCGTCCTCCGCTCTAATCGATAGATAAACTGGCTCATTTGTTCCTTGGATGTTTTGCCACTTAAAATAGTAAACACCTCCCTGCGGGTAGTCGCCTCCTTTTTTCCCCCTTGATGACAGCGAGTACTAGCGATGCCACCACATACGTACATGTCAGCATCTTTTACATTTTCACCAAGTGGTACAGTTGGCTGGAGTACATCACACCCGGATTCGTTAAGCCTTCCCATCGCTGCCAACTCATGAATTGCATGAGTTGTGTAAACAACAATGTGGAACTACGCTGTGAATACAACAAGAAAAATGTACAATACCGTGTCTGCCTATTGGTACATGCAGACTATGTACTTACTGTATATAATGTATCTATAATGTATGGCTCAGCAGGTAGAGCAGGTAGCCCAGACGTCGTCCCTCTCTATCATAACACCTAATGTTATGTATCCTGTCCCCTAGCAGCACACAAGGCTGGAGTTTTGGAATGTTCTTTTTTCTTAATGCCAGGGTTTTCAAAGTGTGTCCCGTCCCTCCTCTGGGGGCACCAGAGCACTTGAGGGTGGGCACAGGATGCACTGGCATTGGCCAGAAGAATGTGACAGAAAAGGAGCATTAAATCCTGGAGTCACACCTTCAGCCCAGCAAATGGACTGGTAGATGATGCTGGAGCACAACCGCTGAGCTTCTATAAAGCTAATTCAGATGGAAAAATATTACATTTGTCACATCCAGAGCATTGGCACATACAATATGGGTTAATGTGTTTAAATGTATTTGAAGAGCTTGCAACCAAAAGGCGCTAAATCCAATTTTCACTAAGTTGCATGTTTTTCACGAGTTTAATAGACCTCTGTCATGTGTATCCAAATCACATATTTTGGTCTTGAAATCATTTTAAAAAATATGAAAAAAAGTGATATGAAATTTATGCTTTCAACCAAAAGGCGCTATTTCCATTTCAGATTTCAACCAAAAGGAGCTAAATCCCTTTCTTTATTCTTTATTCTGATTGGCCCAAGTTTCCCATCTATTGATAATCTGACCAATCAGAGAGAAGAATACAATTGGCACTGCACATACAGAAAGCCAGTATCAGTGCACATCCTGTTTTGTTTGTGTACATGAAGTACACGTATGATAGTTACAGTATGTTATGCAATTCAGGAGAACACAAATTGTGTTTTTACAGTATTCTGTAACATGGAAGTTTTTTTTTACGCCATAAAAGGCATGTCTCTACCTTGACACCTCCAACTTTCATGAGAAACATTATTTTACTTGTACTAAAAAACATACAATGTAAAGAGTTTGGAATGAGATGATTTTTGTCACTGTCACCTTCATGGTGCAGTCAAATATGAGCACTGCTTTTAATAACATTTTTATTCATTTCATTAATAATAATTATTTTGTATTGTATGTTGAGAATGGCTTCTGTGTTGTAATTATTTTATTAGCATAGCACATTAAAGCACCTTACATTCTTTTACAACAATGCCATTGAAGAAGTTAAAGGTGACTTCAAATTTATTTCAGCCAAAAGGCGCTAAATCCATCATTTCAGCCAAAAGGCACTAAATCCATCATTTCAGCCAAAAGGCACTAAATCCATCATTTCAGCCAAAAGGCGTTAAATCCATCATTTCAGCCAAAAGGCGCTAAATCCGAAAAAAAAATATATATATATATAAAATACATGGTGTGTGCAGGATTTTTATGACCTATATTGATAGCTCTTTCATTTGCAATATAGACTTGATGACCAAATAGATTGATATGTGCGTAATTAAAAATCATTGATTTTCTCGAAATCAGTCAAAATGGATTTAGCGCCTTTTGGTTGCAAGCTCTTCATTTAATGATCAAATCTCTACAGCATTATTTAGACTAAGTGTCCCAATCAAATGTATTGAATGTTAAAGAATTTTTTTAATTCCACATTCCATGTTAGTTGGCGACTGTAAATTGTCCATACATATGAGTGTGAGTGTGAATGTTATATGTTATATATCCTTATAAATAAGGAGAATAGGTGTCATAGAGGACTCACTAACGAGTGGCTGCTGAATGCTGTCTGAAACGGTCTAAAAACCTTTGTGGATTTGCCCCAAACACGTGGACTCGGCCTCAGCTCGCCTCTGCTTTTTCATATCTTGAAATATTTTGTCTGTGAGCTGAATCAACAACACTGAGATGATGTACTGGACGTCTTCATTTCATCAAGCACACACACCGCGTTGAAAATATCCCACTAAGAAAGCATTTGAGCCTTTTCCTGTCTAGTTGGGAGCATTATTCCAGTCCTTCATCTCCCTGACGGCTTGTATTCTTCATCAACTTGTATTTGGAACTTCTTGTATAAACGTAACAAATCAGACCAACACATTTTCCTCCGTATTACTGTGTACTCAATGTACTCCATGCCCCTACCTCTCTCCTGGGCCTTTTAATAATAGATGATCTCCAGCATAACAGAAGGACTCTGCCTGCTCCACATCTCCATTATTCCTTCCTGTTGCCTCACGACGACATCGTCAGCGCCGTCAAAACGGGCTTCGGCTACTAAGCACCATGATGGAAGGACGCACAAATGATACCAAACACTTTCAATGGGGGGGGGGGGGGGGGGTTAAGACAGTGGAATCTCACTTAGCCTGTTGGCACTGCTCAGAATGTATTTTTATCATAACACATCCTTGTTAGCAGCATATTAGCTTGCTAATACTTGGGAACAGGAAATGAAAGTCAGCTCAGAGACAAATTGACATGCAGTATAAATTGTGGTAGCTTTTCCAACTGGTCTTAAAATGTTGATGAGGACTACACAGTACCACACAGTACTACACAGTACTACACAGTGAAACATCTCAACAGGAGAGTATGTATTTCCAATAGCAATCATCACAGACGCCCCAAATGAGGACAAGCATCAACTTAAAAGTGGAGAAGAGAGCAGTAATTATTAATGTTGTTTTCCCAGTGACATTATGCTGAACCATCCAACCTTCCCTACAAGGCGCGTCTGCCGAACTTCATACAAGAACACGAAGAAACCAAACTCGGAGACGCGCTGATAAAAATGTTTTTAAAGGATTTCCTTTTGATCCCGGCTTATTTTAGCCGCCTAGCACCAATTAGCTTTTGTTGACGGAGGGAAGAGGATTGGTGTGGTTCCAGGGAATGGATGATATGGGCGCACGCCTCATATGTAGACCTTGTTTGTGTGGGTCCTTATTAGCTTATTAGCATTGATGTCTTGGCTAATGAAATGACTAGCTTGGTCCTAGCTTGGACAGTCTGTGTGATGTCGCGGATTAGCCGGCAAATAGCGTCCGGACTCATCAATCTGTCCTTCCCCCCTCCCCCCAGGAGGCCTGTCTGCAGGGCAACCTCATAGCAAACTGTCTGGAGCAGCTTTCGGACCCCCATCCCCTTCTTCGCCAGTGGGTGGCCATATGCCTGGGACGCATCTGGCAGAACTTTGACCCGGCCCGGTGGTGTGGAGTTCGCGATAGTGCGCATGAGAAGCTGTACACGTTGTTGTCCGATCCAATCCCTGAGGTGAGACATTATCACGAGGGCTGATGTTTTGGAAACAGCTGGAGAGGTCCTTACCGTGGTTCTTCCTGAAGCGGGGCGCTTAAGTACATTTTTCTTTGCTTTCATTAAACCTTTGTTCAAAAGCTAATACTCATTGAATAAACGGTTGATTTAGTCCTACATACCATTAAAGATCTGTTGGTCATATTTACAGTAACCATCACAATCTGCTATGTTGCTTTCATACCATGATCATCCATGTAGACCGAGAAAAGTGTGATTTATTTTGGGGTTGTCTTCTTCTAACCTGCCTCTCGAGAGGTTTTAAGCCTGTGTTTGTAGCGTTAGCACGGCCAAGAATTGAGGGCTGGGATTGGATATGTTGCTACAGGTGAGGTGTGCAGCTGTTTTTGCTCTCGGTACCTTTGTGGGAAACTCTGCCGAGAGGACGGACCACTCCACCACCATCGATCACAATGTGGCCATGATGCTGGCCCAGCTCATCAACGATGGCAGCCCCGTGGTCCGCAAGGTTGTTACACACACACACACACACACACACACACACACACACACACACACACACACACACACACACACAGTCCTTTTTCCATTGGAGAGAGGTTTGCATGAATGAGACCGTGGCAGGCGTCTTTTGTCCACAACAAGAGTTGTGATTAGCAGTACCTTCTTAAAGGGACAGGACTAATTGATGTTTAATGTAAACATAACCGGTCTGTGGGGTCAGAATGCTTTGAAGTGATCAAACATGTGCTTGTGTTTTTGTGTTTGCCAGGAGTTGGTGGTAGCATTGAGTCATCTGGTGGTCCAGTATGAAAGCAACTTCTGTACTGTTGCCATTCAGTTCATAGAAGAGGAGAAGAACTACACGGTGCCGTCACCAGCCAACACAGCAGGTACCCACCATGTTCACTTCCACCTTTTGTAGTGGGACCCTCCAAAGGGCATTGAATTTGGCACCCATGGCTATCTGGGCACTATATGCACTGAATTAGCAATCGTTTTGTACTTTAACCACCCCAGATTGTTTCCTATACGTCAAGTTCAAGTCCAGCACAAAGCTGTATAGGACACACTTGAACACATTTAACATATTTTTAGCAAAGGTCATCATATATTTAGTCAACATATTGAGGCGTTTGTTGGAAAAGCTGGTTGAAAGCACACAAAATGTAACATTCCCACACCACATTGGCCTCTCAGGCTTGTCTAACGCTTCGGTCCCAGTACACATGTGGAAAATATCCTGCTTGACGACAAACCTGTCCACAGAATGACCCGCCATCCCTCATTCTAACACCTCCTCTCTCGTAGCCAGCTGTCCTGGAGGAAGGAACAGACGGCGTAGACACAACATTTCATGTCATGTTAGTCCTGTGAGCACGCGGCAGCACGCTGTATGCAACATAAAGTAGAAGTCATGCCAAGCATCGCTTTTAACGTTTGGGTTAGTGTTTGTGTCATAAGCCATCATCCGCCCACTCACCCCAGACACACACATGCAAATAGTATGCAGAGGAGCGATCGCATCACAGGTGGCTACACTAAGCATGTTTGTGTCTGTGTTTGTAAACCCCCCCCCCCAACCCGCCACCCCCAACCCGCCACCCAAAGCTACTCACTGCAGTGGAGCTGCCGTCCAAGAGAGAAAAACGGATGATTTGAGCGAGAGATTCCAATCAAATGTTTAAAGTTACCATCATAAAGTAGACTTGAACAAATATAGAGTATATTAAAAAGTACCCTGTTACTGTGTTGCATGGCATTGTTGGGGTACAGCTTGTATCAGCTGTGTTTTTCACATTCTACCCTTTTGTTTATTCTCCTATTTGATTCCAGAGCCTGGAAACTTGACTCCAGTGAGAGACAGCCCAGCGATCCCACGGCTGCGATCTGTCAACTCGTATACCAACATTCGTGCGGTTACCACCGCCCGCAACCTGAACAAGAGCCTGCAGAACCTCAACCTCAATGAAGAGGGTAGGAGTGGCAGATTACATAACAAAAGTCATACATTTCATTGTTGACAATTCTGTGCCGTTTAAAGTGATGATGGACGAAGTGGAACATGAAATATTCTTTTCTAAAATACTACTCATTCATGTCAAAGGTGTGGGATGTCAATCATTACGGCTTTTGTTCAACATTTTTATGGCTGTCTCATTTTTATGAATGTGTGGGTGTCTTGGAATGCAACTAGGGATGTCCGATAATATCTGCCCATGGATATTATCGACATCACGTTGGGTATGACATGAAGTGCTGGTTATGTGAAACAGGAGTAAGGCGTTTAATCCAATATGACACCTCAGGAGGAACTACTTTCAACCTTTTTCTCCAACTCGTGTTTGGCGGCATCCCAGTAAAAGAAGCATGGCGTGATTATTGCATGACGTTAGTATGAGGAGGAGCTGCTGCCTATATCGCTATCGAAAATAAAGAGCAGGCAATATGACAAAAAAGGCAATATCAAGCATCTCTATCCAAAAATAACTATTATATGGTGTGTTCAGGGTGTCAGTAATATTTCAGTGATCTGTATTCCATTTAGCAGCAATTTGAAATCCCATGTTGAACATGTTGAGATGTAAATGTTTCTTGTGTTCTTTTACGTGTTTGACTTTTCACTCTTGCATCCAAAAGTGAGATCCCTGTGTTGCTCATTCAGGTGCACCAGCAGCGTTCTCTCCCGGAAACCTCAGCACCAGCAGCAGCGCCAGCAGCACACTGGGAAGCCCCGACAACGACGAATACATTCTCTCCTTCGAGACCCTCGACAAAATGCGCCGGGTGTCTTCCTATTCGTCACTCAACTCCCTCATAGGTAACAGTTTTGCTGTAGTACGAGTTCCATTGACCTTGAACTTCATGTACGTACAAATGGACGTCCACCATAAATCATATTTTTGTGTGCCAGTAAATGTAGTTGCTGGTTCAATGACTTTTACCAGGAGAGGAATGATACTTTTAGTGTTGCAAAGACTAAGCGTTAGCTTTCAAATATTTGTCACATTAGTTTTATGAAATTATCCATGAGATGTTCGTCTTGGGCTGCTGATCATTTTTGGACATTTGGAAGTTCACACAGCAAACGAGTGGAGCCTCACGAGGAGAATGCAAGTCAGCAGTTGTTTAGTGTTTATTATTCTCACACGCTTGTATGTTAGCGCCGTCCCTTTCAGCCTAATAGCTTTTCATAGAAGGCCTTCTTGATACGCACACACTCACATAGCACAATAAGAGTTGCACATATCCATCCATTCATTTGCTTCCACTTATCCGGGTCGCAGGGCAACGGTTTTAGTTGGGAAGTCAAAACTTTGTTTAAAGACCACCGCTTCCAGGACATGAGGCCTTCCCAGGCCATCTGTGAGACATCATCTCTCCAGTGTGTCCTAGTTCTACGTTCTCCTGGCTCTCCATGCCTGAAATACCTCACCAGGGAGGCATCCAGAAGATGTCTGGCCCACCTCAACTGGCTCCTCTTGATGTGAAGGAGCATGGCCAAGCTCCTCACCCCATCGCTTGGGTTAAGTCCAGTTAAAGTCCAGTTAAAGTCCAGTCACCCTATGGAGGGAACTTATTGTCCTTCTGGCCATGACCCAGTGCCCATGACTGTAGGTGAGATATAAGATAGATTGACAGGTAAATTGAGAGCTTTGCTTTCTGGTTCAGCTCTCTCTGACCACATTACATCCGTCACAAAGCCGATCCGCCAGTCGATCTCACGCTCCAACCTTCCCTTACTGCGAACAAGACCCCGAGACTTCTCTCTCCCAAGCACCTCCCAAAGGGTGCAAGCCACCATTTTTCCAACTGAGACCAATGGGTTCAGATTTGAGGTGCTGAGCCTCATCCCTTCACACTCGGCGGCAAACTGGCCCATTAAACGCTGAAGGTTGCAGATGAGGCCATCAGGACCACATTGCAAATAGCTAGAGATCCTAAGACCCCCAAACTGGACAATCTCCATGTCTTGGCTGTGCTTAGAAATCCTCCACATGAAATTGGTGCCAAAGGGCAGCCTTGGTGGAGGCCAACGTTCAAGTACCGAATGGCACGTAGTCATGTGACACCAACCATGTATTCCCGGAGGTTGAATGCCTTTTCCAAATCCACAAAAAACATGTAGACTACAAGTCCGTACCTGCAAAGAAGGTATTTTGAAGATACGTGTTTGTGAAAAAAGCATATGGCAACCAAATCTGTGTATTCCAGTTCCTGTTCGTCAGTGCCAGCAGAGACTAAAGACGTTCTGACTGCCGGGAGAACAAAATCAGCTTGTTAATATTTCAAAAGCCAAAAGCAATTTCTCTTCTAGTTCGACGGCTTCACGTTTGCTTTGGTAATGTTTCAGCCGTTTCAGACCAAATCATCTTTTTATTTCAAGTGTTTTGTGGGTGTAGGAGAAGTCAAAAGCACACCTCCCTGACGTGGGCCCTGACAGCCACATTATGCACAACTGGGAAAAGCATTAAGTGAGCCTCAATCCGTCATCTGTATACATGAAATGAAGCACTTTGTATAAATCTGGATTTGAATATTTCTTGTTGAGCAACTCTCACACCTTAAGTGTAGAACTTGTATTCGTTCTTTTCATTGACACTCGCTGACCGAACTCAACCTGGAGGCATTTGTCATCATTTAAACTTCCTTGTTGGTTCGTCTGATCTATTGGTTGGTCTGACGTTGTCCCCAAAACACTTTCTACTCAGAAGTAACACAACTTGTATTGATTTGTTTGGAGTTTTCTTATAGATAAACATACATTGACGTCTTTTAAGGGAAAAAGGGCCAGTGTAGTACATACCGTGGCGCTTTAAAACAAATTGAAGCCATAAATGCTGCAGCTGCAAGAAAACAAGCAGGATAATCACAGTCTGTGGGAGTTGGAGCCGTTTCAGTCGTGATTTATTGATCCATGCATTCACTGGTTTTCTTTGCCTGCTTGCTATAATTTGTTTGTACAAATTATGCAATAAGTGTAGCCAGAGAAAGTACATTTGCTATGTTCATACACTCAAAATGAGGTGGATAAATGATCTGGATACTGGTCGCTTATTCTATTTTCATGTTCATCTTGCAATATTCTATAATAATCGTCCAGCAGCAAGCACATGGAGTGGTTGGTAGTCAAAAGCTGCCAATAGCATGCAAGTATGGATCTCCTGTCATTTGACCCCCTTAGTAAGAGATGAACATGCCATCATTTTATGCTACTGTAACAGAGAGAGATAAAAACAATTTAGAAAACGTGACTGGTTAATTGCCTATGAAACACACTAATTAGTCCTGTCCCTTTACCAAAGTAATCCTGGTAGTCCACAGGATGTTTCCAAAAACGCCCCCCTCCAGTGGAAACAAAAAAATCTTCACCACTGTACGGATGAAGAACTGGATGAAAAACGATTTCTGTCTGCACGAATACGCAAAGTCATGGCGGCGCTGCAGCCATCAACGGTCAACTCAATTTTACCCAATCAGAAGCGTCAATGATGTCATTTCTATAGACGACACAATGACAAACATGGCGATCCACGGGGGAAGACGCATCTGGACAGCCAGTGAAGTAGCCTTACTTTTCACGAGTTCATTTCGCATTCCTCAGCAAAATGGATTGAATCTAAAACAGAAGCAGATGTTGATTATCACTACCATCTGTGAAGTGTAGTTGACAGAACCCCATCGACTGAGACGCTATCATAGCGGAAATAATTTAGTGTTTCTGGCAAATTGTCTTTGTTTAATTACCATATTTTCTAAGTCGCTCCGGAGTATAAGTCGCACCAGGCCAAAAATGCATAATTAGGTAGAAAAAAACATACATAAGTCGTACTGGAGTATAAGTCACATTTTTTGCGGGTAATTTATTTTCCAAACTACTTGAAACAGACATTACGTCATCTTGGAAGGCAAGTTTTAACAATAAAAGAACAGGCCGAATAGGTGTAGATATGCTAACACAATAGATATGCTAACACAATGCTTATTCAGCTACACAAAAAAATAAACATGAACACAAAAGGTGTCCAGTGTTTATGGAACATAAACACCTTTTTCATTTCTAAGTTGCTCTGGAGTATATGTGGCAGAAACAGCCAACCTATGAAAAAAAGTGCGACTTATAGTCTGGAAAATACGGTATCATAATGTAGTTATGTAGCACAAAAATTAAGTGTAAACTTAATGTAATGAAACTCTAAGCATTGAATATGATTTAAGCACTGTAGTCAATGCAAAAAGACGATTGATGCCGCGTTACGACTGAAGCCAGAAATGTCAAGTCAACAGTGCCATCGTAAGAGATACACCATCCTATGAGGTTCCATCTCTTGGGGAACATCATGCCTCAAGAAAAGAGAAATCCCACCATTGACTCATCCGCCACCCTGCTATACGTCCATAAGCTGAACTGCAGGTGACATGACATTTCCTTTCTTGACACGCCACCTCCAAATGCGTCATCCTGTTTAAGGCTTCTCCTTTCAAAGAGCATCATTGACTTGATGAAGTACCGCTTACAGCTCATCTGAAATGTCTCTCAGATATATTCCCTTCTGCTTTCAGATGTCAGGATGTGTTTTTAATCTAACCACACACCAAAAGATGCTTTGCAAGTATTTTATGGAATTCACCACACGGGGGGCAATAAAACATGCAAGCAGCAGTTCATTCAGCCCAAAATGAGCATCTTTACAACTGGACTTCTATTTCACTCTGCACAAGTCGTCTTCACAGCACTCGTGTGTCCTCGTGCCAAAGCACTAAATAAATCCACCCTTGTGTGGACTCGTGTGTACCAAGACTGTCGTTGGTCCGCACCCCTTAGTTGGTCCCCTTGCTGAAATGTGCTTCACAGTCAATAAGGTCAATGTTGCTGCAGCATCATAATCAGCATTTTAACTTCATAATTCACTCTATGTATTTTCTCATTTAGTTTCTTCCCCCCCCCCCCCCCCCCCCCCAACCTGTTAACATCCACAAGAACCCTATCCGGTGTTTAAAAAGCATCTCTTTCCACACGAGTGTAGTATTGTCATTCTCTGCCTGCATTAAAATAGGTTGACTGGCTGTCAATCACAGCTGACTTGGAACACGGATGGTAATCAGTGACGGCTTTAGGAAATGTAAACAATTGTGGCTTTCCCATACGAGCCATTGCTAGCAAGTGAACAGCGGAGCAGAACTTGCCCCGTTTTAAAGAACCAAACCTTCTGTTTCCGTGTGGATGTGAGGCCAAAGTAGAAAATGTGTTTTTAAAACATCATGGCCTGAATCTCCCAATGGTTCTGTAGCACCTATTCATCATCTTCTCTCCTGCGGCGTTCTCTTCTTGCTCTTTCCCACAAGAAAGAGTGTGATGCAAGGCTAAGCACCATGCATGTGGGCCTCGTTGCAAACCTTGGGGGGTTGAAGGGGGGGTGCAGGCACCGAAATAAAGCTGAGATCTGATCCCGATCGCCTACTCAGTGGGGAAGAGGATGGACTGGATTGATGTGATGCGGAATGAGAAGCAGTCTGTGTCGCTGATGTGTACAACGAAGGGAGCTGCAACATCGGTGGGGGCGCCGCTCCGTCCGCTGTGGAAGCAACGTGCCAAAGCGGGAAAAAGCCCAGAATGAAGAAGGCTGTGGGGCAGACGAAGAGATTGTCGCTGACACAGCAGACGTTGGTAGACTTCCACAAGTGAATCCCAAGGAAGTGACAGCAGAAATGGGAAGTAAACACGAGCAGTCAAGAACCATTAAAAAGGAGGAACCAAACTCCCTCCTCTGCGTTGATAATCAGGACTAAACAAAACCACCATGATGGTTCGTATTCACGCTAACAACTGCTGTCAGTAATGGTGCCGCCTTTTGTTTTTGGATGTTTTGATTAATGAGGCACGTTACCCAACACGGGGGTCATTTTCCCTCTGCCATTCCCAACCCTTCCAATAACAATAACAACATCAGGAAGACGTGTCTTGGGCATACGGCGTGATGGTAATGGCATGGCTGTGGAATGCCACGTGGCTATTAGCTAAAGAATGTGGGCGAGGGGTCACATGAGTGGTCACCGGGTGTCTAACTGTACACTTCCTCATTTGCTGAAGTGCAGCATTAATATTAATAGTTCCAGGTCTTAGTCCTGTCCCCCATCTTTACTGAACAATGGCGGCACGCTGCTTTGTCCTGTCCTGTGTCCGGTTTTTGTTAGTTTGCATATTTGTGTGGGAGGGGCCGTGTTTCCAAACAGGGAATTTGATGGTGGAAAAGAAGCTCCATGCTCTGGTTTCTTCTTGACGCTATTGCAAGCCGTGACTCCTGCTAGCCAAAGACGAGGTAGCCATAAAACAATTCACTACAAGAGTTAAATGAATCAGGAATACCCCGAGGTTCTCGTACCCTGTAAAGGACGCTTCAAGTGGGAGCTGCTATGCTGTTTGGTTCGCACTGGTCATTTCATATTCTTTCACATGTTCAACATATCATCATCATCATCATCATTGACGATGGTCGCTGCATTTGAGTGGCTTGGACTCACCATGCAGACAATCTTGGTCAGCATTTTAAATGTCCAATTGATTTCACTTTCACTTTTCTTCAGAAGAGTCTGCCTCGCGCTTGGACGAAAGTGACGGGAAAAAGTGTAGCAATGCACAACTACATATTTTAATTCACTTTTCTCTTTCTTTCTGTACACTATTCATCATTTTTTGGAGAGTACCATAACCACATACCTATTATTATTATTATTATTATTATTATTATTATTATTTGTTATGTGTCACTAGACATTTGTTGGACTGATGGTTCCATACATTTGTTGTTCCGCAGGCGTGTCATTCAACAGCGTTTACACCCAAATCTGGAGAGTGCTTCTCCACCTCGCTGCAGACCCTTTTCCTCAAGTGTCTGATTTGGCCATGAAGGTCCTCAACTCCATTGCCTACAAGGTAGGATGTGTTTGTTAAATCCGTGTTTCCCAAGGTTTACAGCTCGATGTGCTACTGACAAATACACGTTTGGATACACTGAAAGAAGGATTATTTATTTTATTTATTTATTTGCAAGGATGGGTTCTATTTTTGTCAGACATAATATGTGGCATGGAAATAACTTGTTGGTTGGGAGGAATGGAACACAATGTAGCGATAGCTTGGGTCCTGACCTAATCCTCGTTCACATTTGACATCAATACAAACAAAAGGAAGTACAGTAGAGGTACAGTAATACCTCATTGAATGCTGTTGATTGGTTGGTTCCAAACCCGACTGTGATAAGTGAATTTCTGAGAAGTTGGATTCCCTATTCCCTGTTCTTAAATAGAATATTTTACTAGTTAGTGACCATCTCAATTATTAGAGTATTGTAGACATGAAATAACACCCCTATAGTCACCTTTACACTCTTACACGGTGTTCCCCAATATAGTGGATACACGTGTTATAGTCTGGAGCGACTTACAGTGTATACGTTTTTTTTTTTTTCACATTGACGGCCAAGAGGACGCTCTAGGCCAGTGTGCCAGTATCGGAGAGGGAGGAAGCAATGTTGCATCCGCCATGGATTTGATGGATTATATTTCAGTTCAGGTAGCCATTTATGCTTGAAAATGCTTAATTAAGGGAAAAATAAAATAAATAAACAGCCGTATTCAACCACGAAACAGCCTGATTTATTCATTAATACTATGTGTACACATGTATATGTAATAAAAAGTATGCATAGTTTGACTAATAATAGGCCGTATTTAGCATATTTAGTCATGAATATATATATATATGAAAAACTGTATGGAGTGAAGTTGCCAAATGTAAAATATTGTATTTTAGCCGGGTATTTCGGGTATTATGTCGGCTTGTTCGTGTTCGACAAGGAGGCAGAATTACTTCTAAACCGTCTTTTAGAATACAAAGTCAACGAGGCCCAAGAAATCTTGATTGGGGATCTTGCTAAAGCAAGTCAGGCTACCAGGACGCCGCCTCGGACGTGGAATTGTTATTTGAGCAAAGATGGCCGACTTCTTTAAAGTGAAGCAATGTTTGGGTTTGCAAAAAGCGCTTGCCAAATAGCTCCAACCAACACTGTTCTGAGGGCATCCATGTTGTTTCTGATGTTTCCGACACAGGTTGCGAGTGTGACGCCACAGCATAGGTCGTGACATTGCTAAACATAAAACTTCAGTTATTGGCGTCCATACCCAAACTCATAATCAGAAGCCTTTAACATGATGCTGGAACTACAATATCTGGCAACAAGGGTTTTAAACAGCAGACGTTTGTGCTTTGAATGTTATGCTATGCTAACTACATGCCATTCAAAGTAGCATTTCCGCTAATTGTGCTAAGTGTAACCTAATTGGCTTGATCAAAGTGACTTTTTGAGTCTAGTTGACTGAGTTCTTGTGGTGGCTGCTCGGTGAAGAATTAGTTTCCAGCTCACACGCCCTCACACCTCCCTCTCCCTGGAAATCGTGCGCCATTCCGTTTGTGCAAATGCAATTAAAGGCCAATGACTCCCCCAGGCTTGGCAGAGCACAGAGGAGGAAAGAGGCTGTCCAAATTTAAGGAGCCATATTTACTTCTATTGGCCACCACTCGTTCCAACCCTGAGGAACACGCGAGGCTCCCCGTGTTGGCTACCAGCAGCAAGCGCCGGTTGCTCCCCGCTGCTCAGGGGCGCCCTAGTGGACTGGAATGCAACTACAGCTGGCTGCGATTTACCACGGTTGCACCGTGCAACACTGAACCGTGATGTCGTGGCGCTCGTGCCGTCGTGTGTTCGTGTGTCACCTCGTGTGTCACTTCACGTGTTGTAAAATCCTAATTGATCGTTTGTAATACGATGCAATGCTGACCTGATGTTGGCTTAACACGATGTAACGCTACGTGTTCACTAGAGCGCTTTGAATGTGAAAGACTGGTGAAAATAAATGAAATACTTTGTCTTTCTGCTGGTCTAAACGTCACATGGTGATCTCGTTTCCTCTCAGACGTTTGACTGCTAACTACTGACTTCAGCTGTTGTGTGGAAACATCAAGCTTAAACAATTCCTGGGACAAAAATATATCAAGCATTGCTTTGATGGCCAAGGGCTCACTGAAGATGACGTCATTTACAACATGGATGCCGAGTTCACAAGTGTTTACACTGGCCTTCGCTTAAGTTCCAACAGTATTGGTCCGTGGTACAGAGAACAAGGCCACAAACCAAATAGAATTGTCTTGCTTCCAGATAAAGAATGAAATGTTTTTAACAGCTTGGTGCTTCTGCTATTACATTTGTGTGGACCTCCAACCTCTAGAGATCCTGGCAAGAAAACGACAAAAACCAATACATGAATTTTTGTGTGCTTGTAGAAGATCTACTTTGGTCAATTTCATATCTCAGTTAATGACTTTGATGGTTGCCGTAGATGTGATAATAACGCCTTTGTTATTATCACAGGTTTAATAACACGATAATAACGCCTTTGTTATTATCACAGGTTTAATAACGCGTTTGTTATAATCACAGGTTTAATAACGCGATAATAACGCGTGTGTTATTATCACAGGTTTAATAACGCGATAATAACGCGTTTGTTATTATCACAGGTTTAATAACACGATAATAACGCGTTTGTTATAATCACAGGTTTAATAACACGATAATAACGTGTTTGTTATAATCACAGGCTGTGATCTAAGTCGACTTTTGGTGCTCTTTCTCCTGAGTTCTAACTAACTACTAAGTCACTTACACTGTCCACAGAACACGTAAAATACTACAATAACACACTAATTGCCAGAATTAAATCTTTAATTTTTGTTGTACTAAAAAAAGTAGTCAAATATAAATGATACATTTTATGTCTACTATATTGGGTAATACAAGTGTAAGGGTGACTATAGGGGTGTTAGTTCATGTCTAGAGGGCTCTATGTTAATGTTAAAACTGTATTTAGAAGTTTTCTCTTGGCCCCCCCCCCCCCCCCCCCCCCCCCCCCACACCCTGGATAAACGGGAAAAGATGAATGGAAATATAATTTTAAAAAAACAAAGTCAAAGCACCGGCAGCTTTTTGGACTTAGCTTCTCCCCTTGTTGAAATCCGTCTTCCCGTTTGACTTCATGTCAGTTTTCATCACCGCCAGCATGTCGGCTCCAGGATCTGCCTCGGCCAACCTTGACTCGCTCAGAAGGGCTTTCACGAGTGGAATAGAAGTATTCCAAAGCATTTGTGCATTGCCATCCTTTCATGCGTGCATGCTTTCACAGCTTTAGCTGTAATAGCATGATGATCTAGCCATTTAATGGCGCAGGAAGTGAGGAGAAGCGGGGTCAAAGGGCTCAAGTGTACCACAATGAGCACGAAGGCGGCTCTTTGAAGTGATGACCCCAAACGCTCTGCAGGGTTCATATGAACTATTCATTCACCCAGCAGGTTTTCTCCTCTTCTCATTTGCTTTGATCATCATTAGTTTTTGCCTCCCTTGACTACGGCGCAGGTGTAAGCAAACTATGGCCCGGGGACCATATGCGGCCTGTAAAATTTATTCTGCTTTTTTTTCCCAGTTCTTAGAACAAAGTTTAAAAGGGTTCCAGATTTTATTAAAAAAAAAAAAAACCACAACAATGTACATCGATAGAAGATTGATGAAGAGGCCAGAATGAAAGTACACAAAGTAGAAATAGCTGCCTCGCCCCTCAAGAAGGTGAAAGTCTGCCTCTTTACTTATTGACACCATTTGTATGTACTGTAACTGTTGCGCAACTCTGATTGTGCTACGTGAGTGTGTGTGTGTCTCTGAGACGCTATTAGACTGAAAGGCACTGAGCTAATAACTAAATAATAATATAGTAATAAGCCCCTTTAGCTTCTTAGTCTTGCCCCCCCCCAAGTATTATAAATAATTTCATTAAAACCGTTGAACATTTAATCCTTTCCAACCACACAGTAAGACATTTTAAACCATTTTAGTGATCCAAATAATTGTAATGCTTTCTGAAGGATCTGTGCTTTCACTGATGGACATCATCATGATGATCCAAGGAGCTGCCTCACAGCAGTTCAGAAAACATCAGGCTTTGGTACAAAGTAGAGTGGGGGTTGTCTACATAGGAGTGAGTCTGTGTGACAAAGATGGACAGGATAGTTAAGTTCCGACATAGTTTAGAATGTTGTATTCTCGTGTTAAACGATGCCAACGTTTCAGATGAAGTTGGCGTATTTGGAAGTGAGCCCTGAAGAAGTTTGGGATGGCTCTGAACTCTCGGCTTCAGAGAGGGTTTTTTTTTATCACAGTGAGCTGGACTTCCTTATATGGACAAGCTGTAGGCCTGGTCTCCTCCCCACTCCACTTCACTGTTTTGTGTTGGGAGTGTGGCCAATAACCACGAGTGGGTGTGCCTGGGTCGTGGGTGTGCCTGGGTCATGAGTGGTCGTGGGTGGAAGAAATTCAAACAGACCTTTTTGGAAAAAACAAGGAAATCCAGCTGGAATAGGTGTAGATTTTGGAAGATCTAGAAAGCTTTCTGTGCGTGTTATTGGGTGTAGCTGCTCTATAGGAATCCACAACTCAATACAAAGGGCTGAAAATATATATAATATATATAATGGGTCCCCAATCCAATCCACTTTATTTATATAGCACATTTTATAAACAGAGTTTCCAAAGTGCTGCACAGACGAGTAAAAATAAAAAGTAATAATCCAAAACTAAAAGAGCATTTAAGAAATAAAATAATAAAATGGATATTAAAATATTAAAAACAAGAAACAAAGCAATAAAAATATAAAAAATAGAACCAATTACAATAAAAAGAAAGAACTAAAAGACTTAGGACCATACGACTCACTACGAGTTAAAAGCCAGAGAATAAAAGTGGCTTTTAAGACGAGACTTAAAGCTTTCGATATTGGGGGCCTTTTTTACTTGGGAGGGGGGAGAGTTCCATAGTTTGGGGCCGACCACAGAAAAGGCTCGGTCCCCCCTGGTCTTAAGTCTCGTCTTGGGCACCACAAGTTGGAGCTGGCCCTCGGACCTCAGTGACCGGTAACACTTGTTTCATGTTTCGGTGTGTTGTCACATTTTTACTATGTTTCTGATTTCTTTCACAATAAATGTGATGGTAACTATTCATTTATCCATTTGATGTGGCATTTATAATTATATTAATTATAATAATTATTATAATTATCTTGCATAGTTTACTGCATGTAGAATTTATTTCTTGTTTTGGTGTCTGGAGCAGATTCATTGAATTTCCTGCAGGCAAAAATTGCTGTCCAGTTTGTATCGTACTTTTTGGTATGAATTAATAACAAAACCAAGGTGCCACTTGAGTAAAGACTCCTCCAAAAAAGAACTACTCCCCCAAAGTTCATGTATTTTTTGATTTCCAGTGTTTTATAGTTTTATAATTGTCAACCCTAAATCCTTCCTTCTTGTGCATTCTGGATGCCGTATTTCAAAAGAAAAGCAAAGCCAACAAAGCCAATCATGACTCGACATTAACGCATTAATGAGTGGCGGGGGAAGGCATGTTAGCGTGTGTTTCTTTACCGAACATGTATGGTTTTAGTGTATGTTGAACATACAGTACCATGGGTTTAAGCTCTGACTGCATTGCTATCGATGTCACATGATGACTAATGGTGAACAAACCATCTGCTTTGGCTCTTTCTCCGCAGGCGATGATGAACGCTCGGCCTCAGAGGATTCTGGACTCCGGTTCCCTCACCCAGTCCGCGCCAGCCAGCCCCACCAGCAAAGGCACCCACATTCATCACACAGGGTGAGGAAGACCACATGGGAGAAAAGGGGTTCCTAAAACACAACCAACGTTGTTGTGTGCCTCGTGTCCAAAGTCCTTATGCAGCATTTTTGGAGCAGGTCTTCCGTATTGTTCTTTAAAGTGGAACCTGTTGGAGTTGGCCCCGACTTAATCAAGTCTTGGTCCTCCATGTTCTTCTTCGTATTCCATTTCCAATTGGAGTTATTTAATTTGAGTTATTATTTTCCTGTCTCCCAACAGTGGATCTCCTCCCATCCCCAGCACCAGCAGCTCAAGTTTGACCAACGAGGTGCCCAAACCCCCCACGAGAGAGCAGCCGGCCACACGCCCCCCCTACACGCCCACACTAGGAGGACAGGCACCCCACTCCCACCAGTTCCCCCGCACTCGCAAGATGTTTGACAAGGGACCTGAACAGGTAACCACCGACTGCAAATCCAGTATTTGTCATAGTCCATGTGAGTCACACGCTTTTTTCTTCTTTCCGGTGTGATTGCTTATTCAGGCAGCTGAAGACGGGGATGAGCCGTGTGCTCACAGAAACTACATCAGCGCCGCCCTCCAGACGGGTCTGTGTGATTGGAGCGCTAAGTACTTTGCTCAGCCAGTCACAAAGGTATCATTAGCACTTTTCTTGCTCATCCATCTCCTTCCTTGGCTTCCATATATGATTCTATACTAGACCTTGGTGTGGGAAAGGCTTTGCTCCCTTCCTCATTTTTTTGTTTTTATTTTTTTGCATGTTTGTCACATTTCAATGTTTCGGATCATCAAACAAATGTAAATATTAGTCAATGACAAAATGTCGTTTTTAAATTCAACTTTTTATTATGAAGGGAGACACAGTCTCAAGTTCTTGTTTTTTAATGCATAAGAGTAGACACATGTAATCCAGAAAATAAGTAAATGTCACAAAAAAAGTGGGCTAATAAATTGACACACAAAGACTGCAGATTTCAGAAAATAACAGATGAAATCTTTACACTCTACAAGAAGCAATGAAGTCTGTAAAATTAAATAATTGAAAATAAAAAAATCACAAAATTTTTAACTATAATGATGAAAATGGTAATATTAATGATGATTATAATGATGGTAATAATGATAAAGATTATAACAACAATGATAATAATGATAATAATATTACAATGAAAATAATAACAGGGGAAACAAGACAGTGGCATGAACATGATTATATTTTGCAAAAAGGGGTAGGCATTTATAAGCTTTTGCTTCAGCCTACTCCTTTTGGGCTTGGGATCAGATAGTTGAATACAAATGTAAATAATGGAAAGTTATATTTTGATTGATGTAAGAAATGCACTGTAATGATTCACATATTTGCCCAAATAAAGGGAAAAAAAAAAAAAAAAAAGAAATCCAAACCTACACGGCCCTGTGTGGAAACGTGATTTCCCCCTAAAGCTAATAACTGGTTGGGCCACCCTTAGCAGCAACAACTGCAATCAAACGTTTGTGATAACTTGCAATGAGTCTCTTCCAGCTGTGGAGGAAGTTTGGTCCACTCGTCTTTGCAGGATTGTTGTCATTCAGCCACATTGGAGGCTTTTCCAGTATTAACTGCCTTTTTAAGGTCATGCCACAGCATCTCAATAGGACTCAGGTCAGGACTTGGACTAGGCCACTCCAAAGTCTTCATTTGGTTTTTCTTCAGCCATTCAGAGGTGGACTAGCTGGTGTGTTTTGGATCATTGTCCTGCTGTAGAACCCAAGTTGGTCACCAACAGATGGCCAGTGTTGAAATGTTTGATCATCTGAAAGATCTAACTATGACATACGTGAGACAAAATGGAAGGCAACCTTCACGATCAAAAGAGCCATTTTGTCTCCTCTTCCACTAAAGAAAATGAGTCTTTTCAAAAATGGCGGAATAACAAGCACTTAGCAGTTTGGTACCCAACATTCTACTTCCTGATGGCCGTAGCGTTTGAGCACTTCACCTTTCACTTTCCCTTTCTTTGACGTGACTGAGTCATCAAGTAAATCAAAAGGCGAGATTGGAGGAACGGCAAGTGAATCTTTGTAAAAGGATCATGACTGCCAAGGTTTGTGGGAAGAGCAGAAATGCTCAACATATATTTTTTTAAAAAAGCATTTGGCACGCTGAGTAGGAGGCAGAAGTGAAGGAGACGCTTTGATGGAGAAGGAGGAAGCCGAGAGACGCGGAGATGGGAAAAGTCAAGTCAATCTAAAGCAGGCGCACTGCAGTGGAAGAAGACAGAGGAGGCTGCACCAGGCCATGAATGCAGAGACATGATTGGCTGGTTGGAGTGTGAGGACTGAGATTATGCTGCCTCTGCAAAATTTGGAGTGCTGTCATAAAGCCCCACTTGCATACAAAACCCGGTATGTGCGTATGAGTCTGAGCAGGCATGGCCGTGTCACGGTGTCAGGTTATTTCATTTGTCCAATAAGATAACGGCTTTCATTAGAGAACGTCTATAAACGACTTGCTGTGCACGATATGAAAATGATGATCCTTTCCAAAGAATAGATCCGCCCTTTGTCCCGGCACATGTTGGCATTCGTGCTTCCACTTGTCGTGGTCGTGGTTGCTGCCACACACGCTGGACGCCATCTGAAACTAATTAGTTTTGGTGTCATCAGCCCACAGGACATAGATTCGGTAACCCTTGACCTTTGTCTGATTGCCTCCACCAAACTGTAGGCTTCCTTCTGGGATGACATCCATGCTAACCGCTTTGATGCCGTATTGTGTACGGCGTATGGAGGTACTGGAGGCTGATTTGTCACAGAAAGGACATCTCCTTCACCCTAAATTCATCGGGTGGCTCGTGTAATTTCTGAATACTTGATAATGAAGTAAAATGTACAGCAGCATACAGGCATGATGTACCAATAGCATACAGGCATGATGTACCAATAGCATACAGGCATGATGTACCAATAGCATACAGACATGATGTACCATGATGTACCAATAGCATACAGACATGATGTACCAATAGCATACAGACATGATGTACCATGATGTACCAATAGCATACAGACATGATGTACCAATAGCATACAGACATGATGTACCAATAGCATACAGACATGATGTACCAATAGCATACAGACATGATGTACCAATAGCATACAGACATGATGTACCAATAGTATACAGGCATGATGTACCATGATGTACCAATAGCATACAGACATGATGTACCATGATGTACCATGATGTACCATGATGTACCAATAGCATATGTACAGACATGATGTACCAATAGCGTCCTGAGTGGCTACGGAAGCCCATGGCCTCTGTTACAATCCAGTCTCACAAGCTAGCGTACCATCGTGAGGAACATCTTCTCATACCATCGCTATCGGCTTTAGAGGGAGATGGAGTTAGGAAGCATGACTAAAGTATGACTAATACTACATTTCCCATGATGCTCAGAGTGCAGCTTCAGGAAGTAGTGACATGGTGGAGTGAAGTGGAACGTTCCTATGCATGGATCTCTGACACATCTTAAGGAAGTTTGGTCAAGTTAGCCCAGCTTCTGTTTGCACTGCTCGGACCGCCAAGCGTTCCCCATCAACAGCGGGATTCCAAAGGCCGGACCACTGTGATGAAGAGGGTACTTCAAGCTCAGTGGCTCATTGGAGACTGAGAGGCTGTAGTGTGGAATCCGTAAGGAATTATGAGGCTGTTTGAGTCTGATGCTGAAGAAGACGACTTTAGTGCTTTTATTTCCCAGGAGGAGAAGGGGGACGGTGATGGATGACTTTACGGCTACTGTTTACTGTCATATCACACGCAATGTTCACCACTGTATGGAATAAAATCACAAATAAATATAGTTTTCAAAATAGCACTAGTCCAGGGGTCGGGAACCTTTTTGGCTAAGAGAGCCATGAAGGCCAGATATTTTAAAATGTGTATCTGTGAGAGCCATATACATTTTTTTAAACATTGAATGCAATAAAATGTGTGCATTTTTATGTAAGACCAACAGTTTTAGATATAATGGGCTCTAATTACGTAGACCAGGCACACTACCCCACGCCAAGGGGGTGTGGCCAGCATACTTTCGTGAGCAGCGCAGTGTCTAATAATAAATCAAATACTTGCTGCCATTAATGCAACTTCTGCTGCTGCATAGTTTTGAACCGTATTCAGTACACGTATTTCATTCTTTTGGCCATCTTCACCAGAAGGCTTGGTTCTGCAGCTTTAGCTAGGTGACTATTTGACTAAAGGAGGAAAGTTTACATTTACATGTTTTTTTGACATCTCAATGACCGAGGTAGACTACCGCATTACCCAGTAATAATCAAGTTTTGGTGTTTGACCTGGAAAATATCATCAGGAAAGATAGATATGGTCGGCCATATTGCAGCAGAATATAGATGGACGAATTAAAATGCATAAGAAAGTTGTTGATTTTGAATATTATTTTTAACAGTCATTTCTGTGATGTTTACTTTAAAATGTTAGCAAACATACATTTTTATTGTGGTAAATGCTTGAGAGCCAGATACAGTCATCAAAAGAGCCCTACCTGGCTCCCGAGCCATAGGTTCCCTACCTCTGCACTAGTCTGTTGCCAGCGACAACCTCGTCTTAGTTTTAATTCAACAATTTCAAAAAGTTGGACAGGTCCAATAAAAATGTGAAAGGGGCGTAGATGCCAAGCTTGGTAGAGCCTCAGTCTCAGCCAGGCTGCTTCTGTTCCGGTAGCACTTTACATCCCGTTGGTTTTAGCTAACGTGTTAATGAATCACATACGGACATAATGCTTGGGTGCTTACACTCGTTACACTCCTTTGGTCGTTTGTTATGTCGCTCATTTCACTGAACACAACCCAGGGATACACTTTATCAGCTTGGCCCTTTACCTTCACGCACACACACACACACCCACACACACACACACACACACACACACACACACCTACGTTCTCTCTCGCTCCCCCACAGTTATGGGAATGAGACAACAATGTCCTGACTTGTGAATCCACCTCCAGGCTCAGACAGCCAGGCTAGAAGGTAGGGTGCCTGTGATGGGCAGATGAAGCCAAGCACATGATGGCCGCACAAAGACCACCCATGCATTCAAGGGGAATGTTTGTTTTCAACCTTTAAACATGCACGGTGTCAACACCACAATAGCACACGTGTGTTTTGAGCTGGTTAGCATTCTTTGCGCATGGAAGGGCCTCGCTAAAAGTGCTTCATCAGCGCTTGCTTAAAAGTCACTGGCTTTGCTCTCCCTGTTGTCCACCTGGCAAAAATGCATGCTAGTCGTATGATGACATGTTTGTCATTCTTTTTTACTGTGACTTGACATACTATACCGTATTTTCCCGACTATAAGTCACACTCTTTTTCATAGGTTGGCTGATCCTGCCACTTATACGCCAGAGCGACTTAGAAATGAAAAAAGTGTTTATGTTCCATAAACACTGGACACCTTTTGTGTTCATGTTTATTTTTTGTGTAGCTGAATAAGCATTGTTAGCATATCTTACACCTATTCAGCCTGTTCTCTATTCTTTTATTATTGTTACAACTTGTCTTCCAAGATGACGTAATGTCTGTTTTGGTCAAGTTAAATAAATTACCCGCAAAAAATGCAACTTATGTATGTTTTTATGCATTTTTGGCATTGTGCGACTTATACTCCGGAGTGACTTATAGTCCAGAACATATGGTATATATGTGTATATATTTATATATATATATATAGATATAAAATTATATTATATATTTGGTTCTCCGAGGTAAAACTGGCACCCACAATCCCTATGGATTCTAGGGATGCTCCAATTAGGGTTTCATGCTGCCAATTCTAATCCTTGAGTAAAATACCAGTCCCATTATAGATTTTTATATTTATTTTGGAGTGCTATTGGACAAGGGTGTCATGTAAGGAGGACAAGTCAGGACGATTCCAAGGTCGCCTAATTGCCATGGGGCCAAAAAAAATGTAATTCTTTATTAAAATTAGTAATTAATTAATTTAAAAAGGAGGTCAACTTGATTTTTATGGTGCTGAGGATTCCTGGCTGCACCCCTCCTATTGGCTGATATGATATGATATGATATGATATGATATGATATGATATGATATGATATATCATTTAGACAGTATGTACAATATGCAGTATGTATTTGACTTTTTGCAAGCGAGTGCTATCCATCATTTTGGGTTCTCCACCTGCTGTTTGACTGATGATCTCACTGTGAGCCCCCAAAACTCACCTTACCCCATCAGGTGTTTGTTCTTCAGACGTGGTATTAAATGGAAGCCCCCTGGTACTCCACCATATTTCTTTCATGTTATGGGTGGCAGGTATGTTCCACTTTGCAGACGTGTATTTGATGTGGCGTGTCTGTGCAGTGTGATGGAAAGTGGGCGGAGCATGTTCTCCAAGACACTACCCTGTGTAGTACCCTAGTACTTGTTAAACCCTTGTGGACCAGCACAGCAGTCAGACATTTCTTGGAGTTGCTCCACCAGGTTGAACACATCTCAGGAGGGATTTTGGTCAGATAAACATCCTCAACGCAAACCGTTTCTACTCCCTTTTTGACAGTCGGGATGGTGGTGTTGGCTCCCATTCAGCATTCCGCTGCATCCAAACGCCTCCTCTTCGCCTCCTCGTCACTTCAGGCCAAAGACCTCAATTTGAGCCCAAAGTGACAATTGTCAAACTTCAGACGGGTCTGCACTCGTGTCTTCTTGGACACGGGGACCTTGTGGGCACCTCAGAATCTCCATGTCTTTTTAGCATTATTAGGGCCCACTAGTCGTGAGAAAACTCCCCTATAGTCATCTTTACACTCGTATAACCCGATATTGGAGACATAATCTGAGAAAATAAGCCACTGAAGACATAAATAAGACTCGTGCTCGTTTGTGTTGCAATAAATGTTACTGTAATAAATGTAAATAACTTTTTCTTCATAAACTGAAACAGAACAAGTGATATTTTATTAGTTCCGCCAAGCACAGAGCAAAGTGGAAATTATCTTTATTTTTTTTATCTGTGTGTATGTTTGTGTTCAAAATAACTTGGAAAGTTCTGAATGCATTTGGATGAAACTTTCACAAATTGAATGAATTTGATTTTGGGGGCGATCCAGATCACGGTCTGGGTCCAGGATTCTTTAACATTGCGACATAGGACCATTTTTGGCATTTTGCATATAACGACACATAAAGTGGTTGAGCACTTGGAAAAAAAATGTAAATAGGTTTTAAATTGGTTCTACATCATATTAAAAAAACATTTGGGTTATTATTTTGGTTTGAATCACAATATGAGGGGAACTATGGCGCTTGGCGGAGGTTTGTACTCTAAGTGCTTCTCCACTTTTAATAAGCAAATTGGTTAGAAGATAACTTTCATTTGTGCTTGCTATGTCACCCTTTAGGAGAATGAGCAATATATGCAGGCTTTAGGTACACCCAGTATAAAACCTTCTTGATGAGCGAATAGAGATGTTTCTCTGTACTCTCTCATCCAAATGTATGACAAGAAATGTCACTTCTTGTTTGTCACTTCATCCCTTTCAGATCCCAGAGGAGCATGACCTGCAGAGTCAGGTGAGGATGGAGCGCCAGTGGCGCTTTCTGAGAAACGCTCGCGTCAGAAAGCAAAGTAGAAGCATCACGCAAAGAGGTCAGTCTCACACGCACATACAGTACAGTAGATCCATCATCTGGATGAAATTCATGTTTGTCCTGGCCTCCCTCTTTTTCCTTCACTTTCATCATCTTATACGTAACAACATCCACGCTTGATGAACAAGGTCGTTTCATTCAATGAAGTCCCGTTAGACTACACAACATTCATTCATTCATTTTCTACCGCTCATCCTCACAAGGGTCGCGGGTGTGCTGGAGCCTATCCCAGCTGTCTTTGCCAGCCAATCGCAGGGCACATATAGACAAACAACCATTCACACTCACATTCATACCTATGGACAATTTGGAGTGGCTAATTAACCTAGCATGTTTTTGGAATGTGGGAGGAAACCGGAGTACCCGGAGAAAACCCACGCATGCACGGGGAGAACATGCAAACTCCACACAGAGATGGCCCAACTGTGGAATTGAACTCGGGTCTCCTTGCTGTGTGGCCTGTGCGCTAACCACTTGTCCTCCATGCAGCCTTACACAATATAAGAAGCTAAAATAGGATAGTGTTCTTATATAAATATCTACTTTTGCCTTTTTTGGCCGTATTGAGAAAAATGTTGTTCTTGTGAATGTTAGCTAACTATTAGCGGTGATTGATTATGGCCGCGTAGCTGGGCGAGATATGACAGATGGGCAACTTGTGCGGATGAGCAACCATATGCGTATGAGATAATAAAGCTGATGTTTAATGTTTTGTTGAAGTCAAGACTACCCCAGCATCCAGTCCGGTGCTAGCGCTCACCTTTTAGGGTCCAATGGAGACTGACACAATTTAATTCCTTAATATGTACAACCATAATTGGCGCAGGCAATAAAAAATAGGCCCTTCTGTTTTGTGCATGGACTTACAGGAGCAGCATATAAAGATATATTTTCATTTCAAAACGAGTTGTGATGAATTAAAATCAAGCCCATATGAGCTTTATTTTGATATCTCCCAAAGTGTCCTGGTTATGTGATCGTCTGGAAAGTTTTTACATAAAAGCAGTCAACGTTAGTGAGGAATATTACAGCAATTATTGCAATTTTTGGACAAGGTACAGTAAAGAAAATTTAAAGCCTCCATTAAAGAGGTGGTGTGAAAAAGTGTTCGCCCTCTTCCTGATTTCCCTCAGTTTGTCACACTTAAATGTTCCAGAAAAAATCTTCGTCAATGACAACACGACTGGACCCTGGTGAGGATAAACGGTAGAAAATGAATGAATGAACACGACTGGACACAAAATGCAGTTTTTCAATGAAACACTTTATTATTGTAACCTCCATGGCCCTGTGTGAAAACGTGATTGCCCCCTAAAGCTAATAACTGGTGGGGCCAGCCTTAGCAGCAACAACTGCAATCAAGCGTTGGTAATAACTTGCAGTCAGTCTCTTAAAGCTTTCTTATGGTGGAGTCTTGAACACCGACCTTAACTGACGCAAGTGAGGCCTATTCAGATGTTGTTGTGGGGTCTTTTGTGACCTCTTGGATGAGATGTTGCTACGCTCTTGGTGTCATTTTGGTTGACCGGCCACTGCTGGGAAGACTGGAAGATCCCAATGATTTTCTCTCCAGGGGTGGACAACAGGGGGGGGCAGGCCCTTTTGCCCCACACAGGGCCATCTGGGTTTGGATTTTCCTTAATAATGACAGGTTTCATTTTGAATGTGTCATTAGTTCATTGACTAATATTTATATCTGTTTAATGATGAGAAACATTTGTGGCAAATGTGCAAAAAAATGTGAAATCAGGAAGTGGGCAAAACTTTCACAATACTGTTTTAAATAACTTATTTTCTCTTCTGTCTAGCATGTTGGATAATAGGAGTATAAAGATGACTGTCCATTCATAAATAAGAAATTATACTTTGCAGGCATCACAGTGGTATTTGGTAACAATTCAACCAGGGATGACTGTACTTATCATTACCACCATTACTGCCCTGTGCTATGTTTCATGTATTTTCATGTTTTCTCTCTAAATCAGAGGTAGGGAACCTATGGCTCGGGAGCCAGGTAGGGCTCTTTTGATGACTGTATCTGGCTCTCAAGCATTTACCACAATAAAAATGTATGTTTGCTAACATTTTAAAGTAAACATCACAGAAATCACTGTTAAAAATAATATTCAAAATCAAAACTTTCTTATGCATTTTAATTCGTCCATCTATATTCTACTGCAATATGGCCGACCATATCCAGCTTTCCTGATGATATTTTCCAGGTCAAACACCAAAACTTGATTATTACTGGGTAATGCGGTAGTCTACCTCGGTCATTGAGATGTCAACATGTAAATGTAAACTTTCCTCCTTTAGTCAAATAGTCACCTAGCTAAAGCTGCAGAACCAAGCCTTCTGGTGAAGATGGCCAAAAGAATGAAATACGTGTACTGAATACGGTTCAAAACTATGCAGCAGCAGAAGTTGTATTAATGGCAGCAAGTATTTGATTTATTATTAGACACTGCGCTGCTCACGAAAGTATGCTGGCCACACCCCCTTGGCGTGGGGTAGTGTGCCTGGTCTACGTAATTAGAGCCCATTATATCTAAAACTGTTGGTCTTACATAAAAATGCACACATTTTATTGCATTCAATGTTTAAAAAAATGTATATGGCTCTCACAGATACACATTTTAAAATATCTGGCCTTCATGGCTCTCTTAGCCAAAAAGGTTCCCGACCCCTGGTCTAAATCAAAAAAATGAAGTAAATGAAGAAAAGAGTTTAACCGTCATTTTACCCCAGGATGAAGGGGCTTTGACGCAAAACGTCCTTCAACCCTTCCCACAGTCATCATCCCCAAGCATGAGTCACAGAGCTTCCCTTTACGCACGTGTACGCCCCCCCAGTGATGGTGGAGCTTTTTAAAAGAGAATAGCTAACACCTCGTACGTCACTGACAGCCGTGGCTTACACACGCATGACCATTGGCGTCACAGCCGAGGCTCGCCGGGTCTTCTCTTGGTGAATGGCGGCCAAAAGTCATTCCTCATTCTTCCCCCTACTCGCCTTCCTCGTTGCTGAGCGGCTAGTAAAAGGGCTGCCCTCATTCAGTCTGTTCCCCCCCCCGGAGAGGAATAAGATAAGAGCAGTTGGAGGAGGAAGAGGCAAGGAGAGGGTTTGGAAAGAAGCAAGGTTGCAAGAGAAAAGCTTCCATTGGGGAAAAAAAAACACCACAAATTCAAAACCAAACATACGTGACCCTTCATTTTTGTATTTTTTTTATTTCTGATGCAAAAGTTACATCACCATGGAGCCTGCAAGTTGTTGTTTTATCGCCAACACCCCCCCTCCCCCCAAAAAAAGAAACAGTCAATGAGAAGGAATGGCATCAATCTACTTGTACTTTTCCTTCAGGCTAAAGCAGTAATGTCCCGGGGGCCATTTTCACTTGTATGGGCGTCCATGTATTGTAAAATTACATTAGGAATATTAGTAATATTAGTAATGAGATGACAGTAATCTGCTGTGTCACTTACAGCACAGAGTTAATACTGTATGTTGATGTTTCCATTGGTTTGAGCGTCTTTAATGGCCAAGCCTTATTACTGTAGTATTACTGTAGTATTACTGCATGTAAGCAGCCTGCATTTTGGGATGAATTCATCATGGATTTTTCCTCATCTCATTATGTAAGCGTCAGGAGTGCACTCAGGTTGCCGAGAACGGGCGAAATGTGTTGTTGCCATAACAACGTGAGACTGTGAACTTGTTGCTACCTCTGTTAGCATTTCTGTCCTCCCTGTCAAATGTGCCAAGAACCTGCCTCTAAATGACTTGTCAACTGCTTTTGTGTGTCGTGGAAAAACATTGGCAACCTTTTTCTATGAAAAAAGACCTGACAAGGAACGTTAGGAGAAATACTAATTTCATGATTTTTGTCATCAAATGTGATTATTAGACCAAAGAGCAGTATTTCAGCTTTTATTCCCACGTTCTGTTTTTCCATCTGGATTGAATGCACAACGCACAAAATGTTTGAACCCACCCGTTTATCATTTGAGCAAAAGTTTTGGAACATGTGGCTGTGTTTTGGCAGCAGGTGGACATGGACTAGATCAGGGGTCAGCAACCCGCGGCTCCAGAGCCGCATGTGGCTCTTCAGCCTCTTTGTTGTGGCTCCCTTTGCAATGCTTGAATATTTTTTAACACCACAGTGGGGAAAAAGCATGTCTTTGTAATGAGTTTTAAAAAATCCAACTTTGTGTGAGTCCATGAATGCATCCTGACTGAGTTCTGACTGGTGATTGGATGAGTACAAGGATGAGCAGACAGGATGCTATTCAGTTCTCTCTCACAGGTAAACATTAAGGAAAATACTTTATAAATACTTTTCATACTTTCCCAAAGCTATTTGACAATTCTAAAAAATAAATTAGAGATCATATAAAACAGCGACATTGGAACTTCAGGTATCAGGTAAGTTTACAGTAATTTACACATATATTTATGTAAGTTTATATTTAATATAATACTAGCAAGAGTACTCCAACTTGTTTTTTTTCTTATCTGAACTACTTTGATAGCCCCAAATTCCCTCCAATTTTGTTTTAAACATACTATGTTTTGCGGCTCCAGGCTATTTTTCTTTAGTGAGCAAGGGGGTGAAATGGCTCTTTTCATAATAAAGGTTGCCGACCCCTGGACTAGATAGACTAGATGGACAGATGGGAAAAACAGGGAAAACAGGGAAACAGCTTAGTCCATGGAACGTAGAACATCAGCCAGCAAAAAGGTGGCTTTTGAGTTGACTTTTAAATAGACGGGGGGTCACTGGATGTCACCAGGACTTAGTCAGAAAGATGGTTCCATAACAAAGGACCCTGATGAGACAATAAGGGCCATTTTACAAGTAAGTGAAAGTTGCTCTACAACGTTGATGAGGCAGTAGATGCTCTTTGAGATGTACTGGTGCCTCACCGTGTGGTGGAGCGTCTAGGACAGGTGAAATTGGTTAAGACTTTGGGGTCTTTGTTATAACAGAGACTTGCAATAATCCAACCTAGAGATCACAAAAGCCTGAACAAGGTCCATTTATTTCTTTTGTAAATAAAAAATGGGTCTTATTTGGGAACTTATGTGAAGGTCTTGATCAAAGTTTTTGAGTACAGCAAGGGGTGACTGCAAGACCGTCTCGGGCAGTAATGCAATTTGCAATCATGTCTCTGAGGTGGGAGCTCAGTACTAAGATTTCAGTTTTATCTGAGTTTAATAGTAAAAAGTTTGAGGTCATCCCACTCATGATGTCTTTAGTTGTCTTTAGTTGAGTTGAGGTGTGTTGAGTTGTGTTGAGTTGTGTTGAGTTGTGTTGAGTTGTGTTGAGTTGTGTGTAGTCTTCATAGGAGTGCAAGTTAATGGGGTGTTTTCTAATGATACTGCATTGCCAAAGGGGAACATATCAAGGCTGAACAGTTCAGGTCCCAGCACAGAGCCCTGTGGGTTGCCGTGACTGACCTTCACGTTTTTATTACAAGTGGATCCAAACTTCAGGCGATCTGACAAAAAGGACAGAACCATTTTAATGCCAAGAGCATGTTCTAATCTCTGCGTTAGAATTTGGTGGTCATTTGTGTCGAATGCTGCTTTAAGGTGGAATAAAACTAATCCTGAAACGAGGCCTTTGTCTGAGGTGCTGGTGAGGTCGTTCATCATTTTTGTGCCGTTTCCGTGTTGTGGTCCGTACTAAAGTAGATGATAGTTTTTAAGGAAATGTAACAACTTTCTCTACCATATTGGACAAATATGGAAGGTTAGAGGAGGTTAGTTTTTTCAAAGAGGCGATTTCATTACAGCAACTTGGAATGATTGTGGTACGTAGCCTGGTAACTAGCGCGGGGTTTCCAGTATTCCAGCATTGTGCTGGATCTTCAGCGTTTGACTATTATTCAGAAGGCGAAAAAAAACAAAAAACCCTACATAAAAAAAGTTGCCAGTCCCTTTTCTCACACTGTGACTGTTCAATCGTACATTAGCGACCGTAATTATGAGCTCCCTCTGGTGGACACAGCTGAACTCATTTATTCATCTCCTGGCAATGAACTGCTCTGCTGGGATGAAGTTAAAATAGTTGTTGTTTTTTTTTACTTGAAACTCACTTTGGTACTTTTCCTGTATATGTCCTAGCAACCTTTTGAGTGTTAAGTCGCTGTGTGATGATTTTAGCATTCTTGATTTTACCATTCGGTAAAACGAGTCAGACTAAGAAAGAGCTATACCGTTTCCTCCTGACTCCCAAGCATCATTAAAATAACGTAAAGATTAGTAGTAGTTCTGAAGTAGAGATGTCACTAGATTAGGACGTGGTCATAAAATGTAGATATTGAACTGACTCTTTTGTTTCGTCTTAATGTTTCCTGTTCTGTCGTCTCATGTTCTGCTTTTAGTGTTGCACTTTATTCTCTAAGCTTCTGTGAATGACTTATTTGATTTATTTTAGCATGAAACTCATTTGTCATGTATACCTTCCTCCAGGTGTTTCTCGGCTGGACGATCAAATATTCATTAATCGCAATCCCGGAGTTCCCTCCGTTGTCAAGTTCCACCCCTTCAACACCTGCATCGCTGTGGCTGACAAGGACAGCATCTGGTTGGCCACCCGAAGCCCCCGTCTCATGTGACCCCGGTACTAATGATCTGACCTGGAGGACTGATGGATGGCTCTTTGTTTCTTGTAGTTTTTGGGACTGGGAGAAGGGCGAGAGGTTGGACTACTTCTACAACGGCAACCCTCGCTACACCCGCATCACAGCCATGGAGTATCTGAACGGCCACGACTGCTCGCTGCTGCTCACTGCAACAGGTTAGAAATATTAGTTTGGCATTAGTACATGCTCGAATACCGTAATACCACTAACAACTACAAGTAGGAACGGGTTTTAACTTGGGAAGGCACCCAGAATGTACACGAATAAAGGATTTTGGACATTGAACATCAAAGAGAATGTGAACTTTGACCAGAATTTATTTTTTGGAGGAGTCTTCAATATTTACTGGGATTTAGACAATGAACTCCGTCCATGAATCAGCTGTGTGATAACCTCCTTGGTATGATACAAAGTAGAGTGGGGGCTGATTCCAAAGGAGCCTGAGCCTCTGAGACTATGAAGTACTAGGAAGCAGAGTTTCTATGGTTATGTTTATTATGTTCTACAGAAAAGATATATTATTATGAAGTGTATTATGAAGTCCCCACTCTTTGTGCTTTGTGTCACAGCCTGGTGTTTTTTCTAAAGCTGCCTCGACGTGTCCCTTGGATTATCGTAAGGACGTGCACATTGCTGGGAAAGCGTAGAGCCTCCAGTTGTAGAAACGTTGCAATTACTGATTGATGTTTTAGGACTTGTGGTGGTTTAAATATAGCAGTCGCATGTTTGAAAAACTATACTTGAAGAAAACACTCAATTGAATTAAAGGCGTTCTCACACCAGGCCCACTTCACACCTTAAAGTTCAGCTTCCCTTTCTTTGGCACCATGGGAAGAGGTAGTCTCAGGCCCGGCATGCTTCCGTGCACGTGCACGTGCACAACGTGAGCGGAGTCATAGGATGACTGGAATGCAGTCCTTCCTCTCAGGTTATGACTGACAACCAGCAAAATCCATCATAGAAATCAAATACTATATATAATAGTCACAAGCCTATACAGCATGATGGTTCTCGCCCTCGACTACATTTGTATACGTGATGAAGACATTTATTTATTATTTACTTTTATTTATTTATTATATTTATTATTATTTACGACCAAAGACATCCTCTCCACTACGGTCCGTTTTAGAAGACTTTGACCGTTCTTTCAAGGCACGTAGAATAATGAGTTCTATAGCCATATAGACATGGTATATTCTACGGGTATACAGGCGTGGTATATTTGTATATTCTACGGGTATACAGGCGTGGTATATTTCAAAACAAACGTTAGACTCTCTTCTTTGATCAGATGAAAAAGGGGCTTTCTACCCTTTTCCGTTCTTTAGTAATTAGCAGCAGAACATAGTAAGTTTCTGCAAATGTCAGCGAAAAAAGGGACAAATAAAGCTTTTTGTAAAAAGATACATTTCGATCATAAAGTTCACAAATATAGCCATGTATATTTAGCCAAATATATAGCCAAATAACTACATACTATGTATGTATACATAACTACATAACTATGCCACAACATAAACACAAAAATGGTTGTTTTACTCGAAAATAACAATTTATTTTTAAATATAACACCATGAGCGTTTTACAATTTTCACATTCGTAACGGAACAGATTTTGTGCACGTGTGCATGCGTTAAAGTTTAAGCTTCTCCGTGCTTTTCCACTTCCTGTAATACTGTACATGGAAAAGCCATGGCAAACGCTTAACAAACACTTCTGCCACCTTGTGGCTGTTTTTAACATCTTAAATGTGCGCTAGCCACCATCTCTTGTATTGTGCAAAAAAAAAATATATATATATATGAATATGTGTTTGGGATTGGGTGTTCAGGTTGAAACAAATGTATAAATATGATTTTGGTTGTGAATAGGTCGCTTGTCTCCCATGTCATACAAAATGTAAATAATCTGAGCGACTGGAAATGAGACTGTAAATAATCCACAGTCGGAGGATTTATGCTAGGTCGGGGGGGCAGAAGGGGGCCCAGGTGTAGCATAATCCAAATGTGCCAGCGTGAGTACGCTAAGAATAAAGCCTGCATTTCACGCCTGGTGAAAGTTTGATAAAAGCTCCTAGATGAATGACTTAAATTCCATCTCATCAAAATGTAATGTGGCTCCATCAGCCATGTTCCAAAGGACATCCAAGAGGACATTAGTTATCAGGGAAAAAAATAGTGTTTAAAAGCGAGAGTGAAGCGTTAAATGTAAATCAAGTGCAGACTTTATGGGCTGTAATAACTTCTGAGGTAGAGAGTGTGGACATGTTTTATGTCAGGCGCTGTGTCTTAGCTGGCTAAAGGCTGAATTATGCTACAGCCAAATCCGTGCAGCGCCCCCCCCCCCCCCCCCCCCCCCCCCCCCCCGCGCCCCCTCTGCAGCGTCTCGACCCATTTGTAGCTCAATTCTCCACCAAAACACTAAAGGCAGTGTTTCCTCTTCGGATAGTTTCAACATTTCCAGGAATGACTTGATTGTTGCTGACCTCTCGGCTGTTCTTAGATGACGGTGCCTTGCGTGTTTGGAAGAACTTTGCTGACCAGAAGAATCCAGAGATGGTGACGGCGTGGCAGGGCCTGTCCGATATGCTGCCCACGACCAGAGGTCAGCCCTCCTCCGCCAGCACGCACAGTAAAGACCATTGTTCTATCTAATTGGCATCATATTTGTTGTAGTCTGGGACCATCTGCTTACTCACACGTTCACTCCTACCCTGGTATTGAACCTCAATGCCTTGTCATCGTTCCACCGCATTTCCTGTCCCGTGCTTTACTAACACAGGTTTGCAGGGGCGGGCGACACTGCACATTTGGCAATGATCCAATCCCAACAAAATACAGGACCGCTGTTGACTATACTATACTATACTATACTTTTTACTTACTTGAAAAATGTACGTACATTTGACTTCATTATTGACAGTTTTAATGTCACTCTTATTGCCAATGTTGATCTGAAATCAGAGGAGAACGTCAACGTTTAAAACAGACACTTTTATAAGTGTCTCAATTACTCAGGGTTATTCCCCATTCACCGGTTGTCCCGTGAGGTCCCCGTTTAGAAGACAATGTAAGAATGTCAACACACCATCATGATACTGATACTACCCTCGGTATCGATGTTACCCACATTTGGATCGCTCGGCCACCCCCAGTTTGCAGTGTTAGACGTCTCTGCTCAAGAACCCTACTGATATGGATAATGGATGGGTCAAAGGTCACATTGTGCACGTTAGCGTCCACCTTGTCATCGCTCACCTGTGAGTACCCCGTTTCTCTGTGACAGATGTCCACTTGAAGTCACTTTCTCGTCCAGGTATGATGGCGTGAAGGGCATGGGGGTTATGGGTATTAACTTCATTCCTCAGGGATCAATTCATGTCATCAATTCAATTTGAAACTTTTTGTCTCCTAAAGCCCGGGCTTTTGACACTTGCTAGAAGAAGACAAAGTACACAAGGTCTACACCAGGGGTGTCCAAACTTTTTCCACCAAGGGCCACATCGTGAAAAATGAAAGTATGCATGCATATATGCTAAGAAGTGATAGATATAGATATATAGATATGTCATCCTAAATAGGATGAACTTCGGTCTTTGCCCCTTTTTTCCATTTATGTTTTTGTTTTCTAAATATTTCAACTTCATTAAATATCATTCGATTTTTTTTAATTTTATATCGGTTTTCATGATCAGCTGCGCGATGGTTGAGTGTTTAGCACATGGAGGCCACACAGTCTGGAGATTGGGAAGACCTGGGTTCGATTCTCTGCTTGGGTATTTCTGTGTGGAGTTTGCATGTTCTTCCCGTGTGAACATGGATTTAATTAGCCACTCCAAATTGTCCATAGGTATGAATGTGAGTGTGAATGGTTGTTTGTCTATATGTGCCCTGGGATTGGCTGGCCACCAGTCCAGGGTGGACCCCACCTCTTGTCCCAAGACAGCTGGGATAGGCTCCAGCATACCCACGCATAGTGAAGTTAAGTGGCATAGAAAATGGATAGATGGATTTTCATGATCGGGAAAAGATCTGATACCAATTTGATGCTGACATTCCTACATTCCGACTTTTTTTTTCTCGTGAAAATTAGTTTTTAAGTTTGTTCATTGGACTCATTTGACAACCCCAGGCCACATTTTGGAAAGCCCTGGTCAACACCTACATGGACCAACACCTACACTAGAATGAGTAGATCCGTGCCGTGCAGTAATATCTGCCACGTTGGTTTTGGGATTGAAGACCACTCAAGAGTCATTCCCATCAGTCTCAAGGAATAGAACTCTCTACTGCTCCCTGTTGGCGGCTGTCATATCCTGTGACACATGTCACTGAATAATTGATCCCTGGTAACTGACACTGCTGTTTAACTGTCTGCTTCCTTTAAGATCAGTGTTGCGGTATCGTGGACTCTGTACGGCATGTGGGCCACTTTAGACCGGCGTTATGGCTTTTAGAGGATCTGCTGTCGTGTTATAACGTGCGCTTCACGTGCTAACGTGCTGCATTTTGTCAAGACGGAGGCATTAGCAAATATCTGCAGCAGGCGTGATATCCACCGTGCAGACTGCAGTGGGAAGCAGCCATCTTCTGGGTGTGAGACACGCCCTGCTTAAGTTTGTAAAGTCACCAACTTTCATTTCAATACAAACTTGTTTCCACTCAGGATCCATAAAGGCAGATTGACGGATGCGGGGGTTCATTTTGATACATTTTTTGCGTTATAAGAGCAGATTTGAGTCAATGTGTGGTAAACCATCTGAACAAAACATCCTTACTTAGTTTTGTAAATTAGTGTCATATGTGATCATATATTTCATTATGAAAACAAGCTATGGGCTGAAAATGGCCACCAGGCTGAACTTTGGCCCCTGCAAAGGTGGAAGCACAACAGAAGTCCTTCTAAGGGAAACTAGATGGCAATGAGATCGTTATTGAAGTGGATTGACAACCCACTGGTTGGGAAAGTTTGATGATTGACAAGTTGTGAGGGGTAGGTGACAACGGCAAACTCAGGCCTGCTAAATATAAAGTGGTGTGAAAACGTGTTGGCCCACTTCCTCATTTCTGTTTTTTTTTTTTTTTGCATGTTTGTCAAACTTTAATGTTTCAGGACTTGGACTAGGCCACTCCAAAGTCTTCATGTTGTTTTCTTCAGCCAATCAGAGGAGGACTTGCTGGATCATTTGGATCATTGTTCTGCTGCAGAACCCAAGTTGGTCACCAACAGATGGCCGGACATTGACCTTGAGAATTTTTTGGTAGACAGCAGAATTCATGGTTCCATTTATCACAGCAAGTCCTCCAGGTCCTGAAGCGGGAAAACAACCACAGACCATCACACTACCACCACCATGTTTTACTGTTGGTACTTTTGTAATGGGACACACACCTTTTGTTACGTCAGACCACAGAGTATTCTCCCAAAGGTCTTGGTGATCATCAAGATGGGTTTGGGCAAAATTGAGACGACCCTTAATGTTCTTCTTTTTGGTCTTGGAACTCTGACATGCTGGCTGTTTTTCGTATTGTCTTTCTTATGGCTGAGTCATGACCTCAACACTGACCTTAACTGAGGCAAAGTCAGCCCTGCGGTTCTTTGGATGTTGTTGTGGGGTCTTTTGTGACCTCTTGGATACGTCATCGCTGCACTCTTGGGGTCATTTTGGTTGGCCGGGCACTCCTGGGAGGGTTCACCTCTTACTGGTTCACACAGGGTCCTGTAGGTTTGGATTTATTTTTTTCTCCATTCAAAGTTTCATTTAAAAACTTTATTTTGTGTTCAACTGCGTTGTCAATGACTATTGTTCAAATTTGGTTAATGATCTGAACGTTTAAATTTGGTTAATGATCTGAACGTTTAAATTTGGTTAATGATCTGAACGTTTAAATTTGGTTAATGATCTGAACGTTTAAATTTGGTTAATGATCTGAACGTTTAAATGTGACAAACATGCAAAAGAGTAAAGTAAAATAAGGAAGAGAGCAAACACTTTCACATGGCTGTGTGCCACATCGTCACCAACGTGCTGCAGGGACCCGGCGTGAGGCAGCCCACTAACAAGCATGGCTGCCTTGTGACACAAATAGCCCCGGGGGACCCGTCCTTTCCCACGGCGGGCCTCATTTTCCCTGCGACTCTTTTCAGCGCTTGTTATCCTCCTGCATGTGCCGTTTGTGACAAAGTCCATCTCCGTGCCGCACTTTGTCTTCGGCTGTGTCCATTTTAGCATAATGAGCCACTCCAGTTTGTCTGAGGGCAGCAGCCGTATTCCCAGTTCCTACCTTCTCTCGAGAGGTCTCATCGGGATTGGGATGATAAAAATTCACAACAAACTTCTTCTATGAATTATTCTCCTTCTGCCCTCTACTTTTTATTTCCACATTTCTCAACCGACTCAAATCATTTCACATCACAATGTCCGTCTTATGATTTTTTCAACCCATTGCAGCATCAAGACATTCACGCTAACAATTTTTCACATTCCAAAAATTCCAGCTTTTTCCACATACAACATAAATTCACTTTGAGCTTAAGAATTCTTAGTCCTTCCATGTTTGTCAGCAGGTTCAAACACTTCAAGCACCCAAATCATCTATCATTTTCGATGCCGCTTATCCTCATCAGGGTCTCAGGGGGTGCTGGAGTCTATCCCAGCTGTCTTGGGGTGAGAGGCGGGGTACACCCTGGACTGGTGGCCAGCCAATCACAGGGCACATATAGACAAACAACCATTCACACTCACATTCATACCTATGGACAATTTGGAGTCATAAATTAACCTAGCATGTTTTTGGAATGTGGGAATACACTCGGATGCATGCGAACTCCACACAGAGAATGGAACTCAGTAAGGAGATTGGGAAGACGTGTGGCCCACATGCTAACCACTCGACCACCGTGCGCCCACCAAATCATTGAACTAAATGAACATTGGGGCTATCTATTTTTTGACATTGGAAACATTTTTGGTTTTCCTAGAATTCCACATTTTCCAGCCTAAAGATTCCATATACAAGTTTTGCAGTGTTTTCTCAAAGCATTCCAGCCTCAGAACGTTCAGGCAAAACTTTTTCCACATTTTTCCTAAATTCCCACTTTTCCCAAAAGTCCATATTTTCCGTAAATGGTGATATTCTCTCTTGGGGTTAATTTTTCTATGTTGAGCATAGCTTTTAAAATTCTCTGAATGAAAGTGTGAGGTATTTTAGTGCTGCCAACCAAAGGCGCTCCTCTGTAAAAAAAAAACCAAACTGAAACGATCTCTCATGATGAAAATGTCATCTCATCCTGCCGTGGAGTGCAGACGCCCGTGTGCTGTTTTTATTTCTTCAATAGCCGTTTTTGTCTGCCTTGTTGTTACTTGACTTTGTTTATTTTGTGGATGTTTTGTTTTGAGAGGCTGAACAAGGCAGCGCGTTCCCTGTATGATTAATACACAACCACATTCTTGCCAAAATGGCACCATTTCATCTTTCTGTTATTGGAATATTTTGCCATTTTTGCTTTTGGCCCGCTACCACTTATTCAGCAGCCATTTCCCTGTGGTGTAAATATTTGCATCGTGTGTGCGTGTCGGGTTTTGAGGCTGAAGACCCTCTAGTCGCCATTTGCAATAAGGCAGCATCTCCTGTTGAACGCCGGTGTTGCTGTCGTTTGGGAGATTCTCTGGTGTGACGCAGAAGCCTTGTTCATTCCTCTTCCATTTCAGTGGAAATGGAGGACACCCTGTGTGTTTGCATTTTTGTTCCTGTTTTTGTCCGTGCTAATTTGTTGCTTGCTTTATTGCATGCCTCCTTCCCATCTGCTCCCCGCTGCTCCCCGCTGCTCCCAGGTTTGGCCAGAAGGGTCTCCATCTATCTTGACAGGAGTAAGCAAGGAGGTGAGTGCCGTCCTTCTTTCCTTTTCCGTCTCATTTCCAGTTTTAAGCTTGCTGAAATAAAACGTGACAAATAACCAAGTCACGTGCACACGTTCAGGTGTGTGTCTGTGTTGGCCGAGGTGGAATGGGATGGTAATTGGACCTCGATAAAAACAGCATAGCCGACTATAATTCACTACCGTTACATTTGACAAACTTTCATAATAGAAAGACTCCAAAATAATCCTAATAGTCATTATTGATGGGATCACTAGAGACTATTTCATATGTTTACCATGATTCTGTTTTTATACTTGATTTACTTCCTCTTTTTGCCATTTGAGTCACATTGGAGCCAAAGTTTTGTGTCTTATTGTACGGCTTAATTCTGTTTATTAACAACTTAACGTGGTGCGTTTATTTTTTGCGGGGCCACAAAAGCTACGCGTGGTGGGAACAACGTTGTACCTCTGAAACCCTCTGTATAATGTAGCTTGAAAATGGCATATCCAAATAAATAATATGTACGATCGACATGTAAGAGATAGAAGGACGTGAACTGAAGACTTTGGTGGTTACTGTAGATGTGAAAGTCGAGCAGGGACAGAAGATTAGAAGCATATGTGGGGGCTGAAACCAACCATCTGAACAAGTGACAATGCAAATGAGTTTAATATCTAATAATATACTGTAGATATCATTATAATGAAGTCATTTAATAGTCAGAATAAGGCAAGAACCATTTTTTAAAAAACTAGCTGTAGATGGAAAATGGCTTTCAGACCGCACTTTGGACACCCCTCCCCCAAGCAAATATCTTATGTGACTACCATGGTGACTAACATACAGTATACTGTTTTTTTCCACCTATTTTTCTTTGTCTTTCCGACATTTGAGTCCCGCTGCAGCCCCTGCAAAATGTAAAAGATGCTAATGGGCCATCATTGGTGTCATCCATTGTCCAATTCCTGTCAGCAGAGCAGCGTAGCCGCTTGACACGTCCGCTCATTTGTCGCCGCTGAGCAATAATGATGAAAATAACAATACGACAGCACATTTGGACAAAAACAGAGCATATACAAATGACACCTTTGGGTTCACATTGGATGTTCATAACTGAAGGTAAAGTTCTTGATTCAGCTCCTCTGCTGAGTGGCAGTATTCTCTGATTAAATCTTGGTTCTGGCATGTGGACAAATAATTACTGTACATTTCCTTTATTGCAGCGTGTGCTAACATTTGAGAATGAGCATTGGCCAGTCACTATTTCAGTCTATGGTTTAGCTGAAGGTCAGCTCTAATTTGCTAAGTAGTCCACATTCCGACTAATGTGGACTTCTAAAAAAGATTTCATAATAAGGGTCTTCAACCAAACACTTCCCTCAGCTGATGCCCCGCCTGGCGCCGTCCCACGCGGTCCTGCTAAAAGCTTTCTGGTGGCCCGTTTATTAGTATTTCATTGGAAACATGCTGCCGCCACCCGGAGTGGAGATGGTGGGATCGGCCTGGTAAACTCGGGAGGAACCAGTGGAATTAGAGTTCTGTGCTGCTTCTGCTGTATTCATAATCACGGGCTGTCACTGGAACATCACTGGAACGTCACTGGAACGTCACTGGAACATCACTGGAACATCACTGGAACATCACTGGAGCATCACTGGAACATCACTGGAACATCACTGGAGCATCACTGGAGCATCCCTGGAACATCAGTGGAACATCAGTGGAACATCACTGGAACATCACTGGAACATCACTGGAACATCACTGGAACATCACTGGAACATCACTGGAACATCAGTGAAACATCAGTGAAACATCAGTGAAACATCAGTGGAACATCACTGGAGCATCACTGGAGCATCACTGGAGCATCACTGGAGCATCACTGGAACATCACTGGAACATCACTGGAACATCAGTGGAACATCAGTGGAACATCAGTGGAGCATCAGTGGAGCATCAGTGGAGCATCAGTGGAGCATCACTGGAGCATCACTGGAACATCACTGGAACATCAGTGGAACATCACTGGAACATCACTGGAACATCACTGGAACATCAGTGAAACATCAGTGAAACATCACTGGAACATCAGTGAAACATCAGTGAAACATCAGTGAAACATCAGTGGAACATCAGTGGAGCATCACTGGAACATCACTGGAACATCACTGGAACATCACTGGAACATCAGTGGAACATCAGTGGAACATCACTGGAACATCAGTGGAGCATCACTGGAACATCAGTGGAGCATCAGTGGAGCATCACTGGAGCATCACTGGAACATCACTGGAACATCACTGGAACATCACTGGAACATCACTGGAACATCAGTGGAACATCACTGGAACATCAGTGGAACATCACTGGAACATCAGTGGAACATCACTGGAGCATCACTGGAACATCGCTGGAACATCGCTGGAACATCGCTGGAACATCGCTGGAACATCGCTGGAACATCGCTGGAACATCGCTGGAACATCGCTGGAACATCGCTGGAACATCGCTGGAACATCACTGGAACATCGCTGGAACATCACTGGAACATCAGTGGAGCATCACTGGAGCATCACTGGAACATCACTGGAACATCACTGGAACATCACTGGAACATCACTGGAACAGTAGAAGCAGAGTTTGTCAAAAAGGGGAGCAAATGTTTCTTTAAGTGGAAGATTTCTCCTCAAGTCATCCAGGGGAGATGAGATGACTTCAACAGTTGACCTGAAGCTGCAAGTAATGATTCTTTTCTCAGGTGATTAACCTGAAGCTTTGATTTGCTTTGATTGATCGAGTACCGGAACATTCCGGTCTATAAGTTGCGTAAGAGGAAAAAGCTGAGTTGTACAAATATAATATGTACAATGTAATATAATGTAATATATACGTTCCATAAGTCCACAGCATGAATTGGCAATCACGCTCACCACAAGCTAGTTCTAGCTTGTTTTGGTCGCATCAGTGAAAATAGGAGAGCTTTTGTGTTTTCAGCCTTCAGAGACCCTCGTCTCTACGTCCATCTTTTGTTTCTGCTGTCTGGTCATTTCTTCACATTGGCACTGTGGAGTTTGCTGAAGCTAACATCAAGGTCTTGTTGAAGAGCGGGGAAGACTCACAACCAAGTGGTTTTTACCTCACATTCAGAGGGGGGGTGGCCGTGGTGGGACTGCGTGGTGGTACATTCTTGAGGGGGGGGGGGCTCAAGAACAAGCAGGAATGAATACGCTAGTAGCCGAGCCAGACCTTAATTCTGTATTGAAAAATCTGAGTTGCCAAGCAACAACTTCAGAACCTTCAGGGTTTGGATCTATGAAGACTGGACCAAAAGCCTGCGTGGTGCCAAATATCTATATGAAATAAATATCTATATCTATATTTCCGTATTATAAATTGCTCCAGAGTGTTTGTCACATCAGTCAGTCCGGTATGCAATGGAACATTCCGTTTGAGCAAGTGGATGAATTATTGTTGCCAGGTGCTTGTCACCAAATAAACAACCCCCCCCCCCCCCCACTTAAATGTTGAATTGAAACGATGTATAGATATTGGATGAGTAGGCCACACCTGCTATACGTTCTACGTTACAGTGACTGCTAGCCAAGAATGTGGAGCATCGCCATCATCATGTGGTCTTTAAAAAGTGCTGACTATGAAGCTGAGGCACGTCTTCCTCGTTGGGGATTATGAAGATGATTAGAGAATTAGGGTTCCCCTTCTCTCCACCTCCGTTAGGGCAGCTCATGTTCATGTCGGTTATTCTTAATGGTCCTGGTCCCTTTGCCCTTGTGGACGCCAGCCCGGTGGTAGAACGTTACCATCAATGCCGCGGCGGCAAAGTCCGAGCGAACGCCTCAACAACGTCATCTCAGCTGAACGTGCATGCTGGGAAAGTCCCCGGCAATCCTGGGAAGGCTTGATGCTGGAGTCCTGGAGGACCTTATCAAAGCAAACGGGATGAAACGAAGAGAGGGAGAGGAGACGTGGGAAGGCTTTAATGAGCTTCAGTGTTTGCGAGTACGAGTACGAGCCCATCGCTGCAGATAAAGAGGGAGCAAAGCCCCTCGTCTTCAGAGAAAGCAGTGGAACACAAATATGAATGCCAAAAGAATAGAAATATATCTTCATGAAATGACTGTAGATGCCATGGCAGGAGGAAGACGAGGACGTGTTTTCATGTTCGAGTCTCAGATCCAAGTTGAACCAGGCAACGCGCATCCTGCTTACATAAGCAGGATGTGTTGATGCCATTCTTGGGGCGGGCTGATCTCAGGCTGATCTCAGGCTGATCTCAGGCTGATCTCAGGCTGATCTCAGGTTGATCTCAGGCTGATCTCAGGCAGAACGCAAGCTTGAATACCCTGAAAAGAGCAGGATGAAGTCATCTCTACTGAGGGGGGGGGGTGATACAGTCATCCCTCGTTTATCCAATCCAATCCAATCCACTTTATTTATATAGCACATTTTATAAACAGAGTTTCCAAAGTGCTGCACAGACGAGTAAAAATAAAAAGTAATAATCCAAAACTAAAAGAGCATTTAAAAAATAAAATAATAAAATAGATATTAAAATATTAAAAACAAGAAACAAAGCAATAAAAGTATAAAAAATAGAACCAATTACAATAAAAAGAAAGAACTAAAAGACTTAGGACCATACGACTCACTACGAGTTAAAAGCCAGAGAATAAAAGTGGCTTTTAAGACGAGACTTAAAGCTTTCGATATTGGGGGCCTTTTTTACTTGGGAGGGGGGAGAGTTCCATAGTTTGGGGCCGACCACAGAAAAGGCTCGGTCTCCCCTGGTCTTAAGTCTCGTCTTGGGCACCACAAGTTGGAGCTGGCCCTCGGACCTCAGTGACCGCGCTGGAGAGTAAACTTGGATGAGGTCCGAGATGTATTTGGGGGCCAGCCCATTCAACGCCTTAAAAACAAACAATAAAATCTTAAAATCAATCCTAAAACGAACAGGCAACCAATGAAGGGAGACTTGAGCCAAGTCCGACCATGATAAGTGAATTTCCACAAAGTACATATGCAGAGAGTATTTGGAGCGTAGAAAACCTTCTAAATACATTTTTTAACATGATTAGAGCCTTGTAGACATGAAATAACACCCCTATAGTCAAGCTCCTAGTCATTTATATTACTCCAAATAGTAACGTGAAATAAAGACATAAATAGAATGTATGTGTGTATCTGTAAATGAGTTCCAGTGTTCCAGTGACACGGACAAGGCGGAATGTCGAGCGTTTAGTTTTACTTTGGCGCGGGTCACGGCTGAAACAGTCGCTGGTGGTTTGATGCAAAGCGTAGGCGTTAAACCACCATGTAGTAGCGGCAGCGAGTCCGCCGTCACAGTCCACAAGCTGTGGACTTTTACTCTTGCCGATGCTTTGGGGGAGCAGCAGGGGGTGTGGGGGGGGGGGGCGTCAAACACCGCTAATGATGAGGGGAATAGCGGGAATATAAAAAAAGATGGTGGTATCTGTGGAAGAGTCCTTGATAAAAATATATCTATGTAATAACAGTGGTATACGATACCGACAAGATACTGCTGTAAGTGATGATGATAATGGGGGGGGGGGGGGTTCTCGAGCGATGAGGAAGAGTATCACGAGTTAAGCATTAACATTTTGATGAGAGGAATCTGATAAAGGGCCGCACGGTGGTAGAGTGGTTAGCATATGGGCTACGCTGTCAGGAGATCGGGAAGACCTGGGTTCTAATCTCTGCTTGGGAATCTCTGTGTGGAGTTTCCATGTTATCTCCGTGCATGCATGAGTTTTCCCCCCACATTCCGAAAACATGTATGTTAGGTTCATTGGCCACTCTAAATTGTTAGTGTGAATGGTTGTTTGTCTATATGTGCCTTGTGATTGGCTGGCAGTATCGCAGTCCCGATATTCTATTTTTATTTTTTTTACTTGCTCACTGAATGATTTAGTGACTTTGCTTTGAGTGTGTTGGCCACGCTTGGCGTCCCAATAAAACACGGAACAAAAGGCAAGGACCAAATGGTGGTCTTGCAGCACAACGTAGGAACTTAGCTGGATTATCCAGAGATGAACATCATGGATAATAAGGAACGTTCAAGGAGGAATAATAGAATGAATGCTTTTCTCCTATTTTGTGTGTCGGAATCTCCTCTCCATCCGTCTCGCTAGAACCCGCATTCCCTCATCACGGAGCCGCCGGCTTCAAAAGGAACACCCCCTCTCTTCCCGTTGCTTCGGAGTTGAACCAACATCAAAAGTGCCCCCCATGCGACTGCCAATGTGTCGCTGACTGAGCACGCGTCTGTCAAGTGTTTTTTTCTTTTTCGACACGTAATCCCCCCCCCCCCCCCCACCCGTGCCCTGATTACCGAGGCTGCGATGCCTGAGCGGCCAGATGATGTCACAGGGGAGGATTTGAAGCAACCGCAGGGGGGCTGGGATTTCCTGACAACACGAATAGATGAGAGGAGTAGAAAGACGCCATTCCCGGATGCTTCCGTTTTGTTGAGTCACAACTCCCAAAAGAAGGCAGCATGAGAGCAGCCATGACGCCGCCGCAACCCTGCTAGGTGGGTTTTTTTGGACCCCGACTGTCATGAACGTACGAAAACGAGAAATGCAAAAAATATTCAAGGCCTTTGATTTATTGGAATGGTTGCCTCGTTGGTCGTTTTCTTGAAACATAAATATGATTGGAACTAAAGCTAACCAATGTATCAGTTCATATCCATCAGTTTTAATACACATTTATCCAAAACTGAATGAAACTGGCAATGATGTAAGGTGGAACCTGGCTCAGCTAGCTTACCCCAAAATGTTGCCCCGGTTTGCATGCAACCTCCGGTCAGCGTGCCATATAATGTTAGCATAGACTGTGAGTCCAGCTGGGTTTTGAATATATTTTTATCACCAACCGTCCTTGTTAGTAGCCTGTTTGCTAACGCCTGGAAACAGGAACGGTTGACTTTGCGCCTCAAAAATGTTCACACAAAACACGTTTTTATATTTTTACATGCCAAGAGTAATTGTGAATTCCTAGAAATGATGAATAAAAGAGACAAATGAACAGTTAAGGTTACTTTTACCTTCATTGAATATTGATATGATTTTTGGCAAAGTGACGATGTGGCGGCAACATGGACGCCACCTTCTTGTTTTGCCATGAGTTATCGCTTGAATTCACTAGTGTTTCTAAAATTCAAACTGAGGCTAAAAAGTCTGCAATGCCGACCCACCATTTTGGGTCATTTGAATGTACTGCATTTTGACATACTGTGCGTACAATGCAAAGTACACTACTTGAGGAAGCCTACAAATACGTACTTAGAACCTCGAAGCAGAGAAGCCAGCTAGCAGACCGGAGCAACCAAGAGAATAATCTGGCGTCTTCTGCCCAAGTCACCAGACTAAGACGCCTGACACGTAGAGCAGGGAACAGGAACTGCCACCTGGAAAACAGGAAGTCGCCAAAATAAGTGTGTTGGGATGCAGAAAGCAGAAAGTGACAGAAAGCCTGGTTCTGTCGCACATTAGCGTGGTGACAAAGCGGTGCAGGGATTGAGAGATGGTTATTGATTGCGGAGGAAATTGGAAGGAAAGGGTAGGAGGAAATGACTCCTGGTAGGAGGTAGTGACTCATGGTAGCAGGAAATGAAGCGTGCTCCGTTCTATGATGGGTGTCAAGTGGACAGGAAAGGATGTTGTTATGTGAAAGTATTGGCTTTCTATGCTGGAGTGCCTCCCATATTTCCATTGTACTCCCTCAACGTGACCAGTAGAAGAAGACCTTATGGTTTTCTTTAAGGCAGGGGTGCTCCCACTTTTTCAGCATGCGAGCTACTTTTAAAATGACCGAGTCAAAATGATCTACCCACTACAAAAATGCAAAACATCTATTTATTGTCAAATGTATTGAGGATTATTTGTACGTACAATGTATGTTGATGTACCTTACATAACCAAATGAGCCAATATTGCAAAACACACATAATTAACTATTAACATTTTTTGTAATTACCTGAGTTTACTTTGATGACTTGCACTGAATTGAACCAGCCAGGGATGCATAGTCCCGGACAGTAGCTGCTGATAGCCAGGTTAGCCAGGTTAGCCAGGATAGCCAGGTTAGCCAGGATAGCCAGGATAGCCAGGTTAGCCAGGATAGCCAGGTTAGCCAGGATAGCCAGGTTAGCCAGGATAGCCAGGTTAGCCAGGCAAACGCACTTCGAAAAAGACATTGTGAAAAAAAAGTCCACCTCCCATTCCGTATGGAAGTGATATGTTTTTTGCCTTTTTACTTGGTCCAGTTTTTGCCTTTTTACTTGGTCCAGCTCCTTCACTCATTTTAGTGACCATAAACTTTAGCGAGGGCTTAAAATCTGACGCAATTGGCCGACTAGCTTAGCACTTTGCATCGTTGTTTACGCATGAGCGGTGACCTAAAGGTCAAAATTCAGTTGTCATCTGACTGGTTGTCCTGTATGTCAATCAAGTAACGGGGATGGATGATAGGCTGACATCGTAAGTTCTGCTGCACTTAGAGACGTTGTTTGATTTGATTGGTCGCCCGAAGGGCAACATTCAGTTGTCATCTGAATGGCTGCCCTGTATATCAATCAAGTGACGGCATTGATGCTGGGATGATATTTTTTTAATGTCACGCCGCGATCGACCAGCGATCGACCAGTACCACCTCCGCGATCGACCGGTAGATCGCGATCGACTTAATGAGCACCCCTGATTTAAGGTGTCAAAAAGCGACACTGAAAAGCTGGGGCCGAGTGGCCAGACATCAGATCTCAAATCTGCTGGAACAGATGGTCTTGCCTTTGGGGGGGGGGTACGTTTTGGTTTGTTGCACAGATGAAAAATACAACAGTCACAATAACTGCAACAGCTAAAGTTTGTGGAAGGGAAGAGAAAGAACTAAAAAAAAAAAAAAAAAAAGAAGAAGGGTTGTTCCATAGATTCTCCTTTGCCTCATCGGAGGCAGCGTTTGTGGAGAGCCTTGGTTCTGCAGTCAGTCTGACGTCTCCCCGTGGTGATCATAACAGGAAGGATGCAGGAGCTCATGAATGTTCTTTTAGATGTGCCAAACCTTTATTAACATCTAAGAGGCTTCATAGAAAAAGACGTATCCAAAAGAAATCATATTTTGCGTGCATGTATGAGGTCTACTTAGGGGTGTCCAAAGTGCAGCCCTGGAATACTTACAGTACCTTGCCGTATTTTTGATGATTTAAAACGTCTTTCCTCGGCACGTTGATTTCACCTCATCGGCCAGGATCTTCTTACGCGACCGCCGTCACAGTTAGCAGCATACACAGCGACAACACTTAAAATGGCCCCCGCTCCTTGGGATGGCTGTGTCTTCCAGCACAAGACGTGTTTTCCAGTCCGCTGACAACAAAGGACGCCTCGTTGAGTCTTGGTAGCGAAATAGAGAGCTAGGCATCCACGCTTCCACGCTTCTGTCGATGAGTGGCGCTGAGATGAACCGCTGGCGAGGCGTCGTGTTCGTCCGCCGGATAAAAAATACTTCTGGCTGTTTGCTGCCACAATAATAATATTGCTGTCACTTACGTTAATGTAGAAGTCCGTCATGTAAATGGAACACTGTTGCCGGTTTTGAGGGCGGGGGGGGGGGGGGGGGGGGGTGTGAGGGTTTAAGCATCAAAATACATATTTCCCATGACGTCCATTGCTCATATTACTTGTTTTTGTGTGTTAGAATGCACAGAAAAGGGAAATAAATATGTTTGTGTTTCACATAAGGATTGGGAATGATGGGCAAAATTCCCCCCAACATGTGCAGGAATAAATCAATTAAAAACGACAAAAATGGAGGAAAAAAGACCGAAGTTGACGCTATAGAATTTTCACCAATATCATAAAGCTGAGATGCGTTTGTTTAGTTTTTTTGCTAAATATCTGAGTGACCCCCCCAGTTTTCAGTAAGTGGCCCTCGGTGCAAAATGGACTGCCCTGGTTTACATGAATGGTTTGGTCTGGAAGTAAAGATGAGACTAAATGTGAGAACGTACGTACATACAGTACCCCATCTTTACTCCAGGATACCAGAATATTAAGCTGTTTGCTGAGTTTCTACGCTAGAGGAAAGATACTAGTACTGTTGGAAGTGGTACTAGTACTGTTGGAAGTGGTACTAGTACTGTTGGAAGTGATACTAGTACTGTTGGAAGTGGTACTAGTACTGTTGGAAGTGGTACTAGTACTGTTGGAAGTGGTACTAGTACTGTTGGAAGTGATACTAGTACTGTCGGAAGTGATACTAGTACTGTCGGAAGTGGTACTAGTACTGTCGGAAGTGATACTAGTACTGTTGGAAGTGATACTAGTACTGTTGGAAGTGATACTAGTACTGTTGGAAGTGGTACTAGTACTGTCGGAAGTGGTACTAGTACTGTTGGAAGTGGTACTAGTACTGTTGGAAGTGGTACTAGTACTGTTGGAAGTGATACTAGTACTGTCGGAAGTGGTACTAGTACTGTCGGAAGTGATACTAGTACTGTCGGAAGTGATACTAGTACTGTCGGAAGTGGTACTAGTACTGTCGGAAGTGATACTAGTACTGTCGGAAGTGGTACTAGTACTGTCGGAAGTGGTACTAGTACTGTCGGAAGTGATACTAGTACTGTCGGAAGTGGTACTAGTACTGTCGGAAGTGGTACTAGTACTGTCGGAAGTGGTACTAGTACTGTCGGAAGTGATACTAGTACTGTCGGAAGTGGTACTAGTACTGTCGGAAGTGATACTAGTACTGTCGGAAGTGGTACTAGTACTGTTGGAAGTGGTACTAGTACTGTTGGAAGTGATACTAGTACTGTTGGAAGTGGTACTAGTACTGTTGGAAGTGGTACTAGTACTGTTGGAAGCGGTACTAGTACTGTTGGAAGCGGTACTAGTACTGTTGGAAGTGGTACTAGTACTGTTGGAAGTGATACTAGTACTGTTGGAAGTGATACTAGTACTGTTGGAAGTGATACTAGTACTGTTGGAAGTGGTACTAGTACTGTTGGAAGTGATACTAGTACTGTTGGAAGTGATACTAGTACTGTTGGAAGTGGTACTAGTACTGTTGGAAGTGGTACTAGTACTGTTGGAAGTGGTACTAGTACTGTTGGAAGTGGTACTAGTACTGTCGGAAGTGGTACTAGTACTGTCGGAAGTGATACTAGTACTGTCGGAAGTGGTACTAGTACTGTCGGAAGTGATACTAGTACTGTCGGAAGTGGTACTAGTACTGTCGGAAGTGATACTAGTACTGTCGGAAGTGGTACTAGTACTGTCGGAAGTGGTACTAGTACTGTCGGAAGTGATACTAGTACTGTTGGAAGTGGTACTAGTACTGTTGGAAGTGGTACTAGTACTGTTGGAAGCGGTACTAGTACTGTTGGAAGCGGTACTAGTACTGTTGGAAGTGGTACTAGTACTGTTGGAAGTGGTACTAGTACTGTTGGAAGTGGTACTAGTACTGTTGGAAGTGGTACTAGTACTGTTGGAAGTGGTACTAGTACTGTTGGAAGTGGTACTAGTACTGTCGGAAGTGGTACTAGTACTGTCGGAAGTGATACTAGTACTGTCGGAAGTGATACTAGTACTGTCGGAAGTGGTACTAGTACTGTCGGAAGTGGTACTAGTACTGTCGGAAGTGGTACTAGTACTGTCGGAAGTGGTACTAGTACTGTCGGAAGTGATACTAGTACTGTTGGAAGTGATACTAGTACTGTCGGAAGTGGTACTAGTACTGTCGGAAGTGGTACTAGTACTGTTGGAAGTGATACTAGTACTGTTGGAAGTGGTACTAGTACTGTTGGAAGTGGTACTAGTACTGTTGGAAGTGATACTAGTACTGTTGGAAGTGATACTAGTACTGTGGGAAGTGATACTAGTACTGTTGGAAGTGGTACTAGTACTGTTGGAAGTGGTACTAGTACTGTTGGAAGTGGTACTACTAAGTGTGAAGTTTGTCACGTTGCTGTTTTGTTGGATAAAATGATTCACTGCATATGATGTTCTCCCGTTACGTGGCTGTGTAGTATGTGTGTATTAGTACAAGCTTCAATGCATAGCTGGTGCATCATTAACAAGGTTAGTTTTGATCCATGTTGTTGTCTTCATCAGTTGGACCTCAGCATCATGGACTGGTCCTTCATGGGCTTTTGCCAACAGATTGAATTGTTTGGCAAAGCAGAACCTTCTCAAATGAAAACAGTGGAATGTGTTTGTAGTTCACGTGTGTAAACAACACTTTTATGTATTTCTGTTTGCATCGTGATCAATGTTGTTTCATTCAATCCATGTTTTGCTGTCCGCCATTTTGTATCGCAGCTTTTGTGTTTTTTTTTGTGCAGAATTGTGCGCGTTGACCATATCGAGTGTGTCATCCTCTCTCAAGGTGCAGGCATGGTTGTGGACTGGGAGCAGGAAACTGGTCTCCTGATGACGTCTGGAGACGTTAGGATTATTCGAATCTGGGACACTGACCGAGAGATGAAGGTCCAGGTACGTGGAAGTCCTCTTGGTGTCTTCTAGGGCGGCACAAAGCTGAATAAGAAAACTGCTGGCCGGTCATTCTCCTGGAAGTTCTCAAGGAATTACAGAGTAACCTAGGTTTCATCTTTTTCTACACACCCATCCATCTTCTCTGGCTTACCCAGGTTCGGGTTGCCGGGTGTAATACCCGAAGCAGGGAAGCCCAGGCTTTCTTTTCCCCAGCCGCTTCGTCTACTCTAGCTCCTGAGGTACTCGGATCCTGTGGTCTTCCCAGGCCAGTTGAGAGACATAGTCTCTCCAACATGTCCAAGGTCTTCCCCAAGGCCTCCTTCCTGTCCAACGTGCCCTGAACACCTCCCCAGGGAGGCGTCCAGGGGGCGTCCTGACCTGAAGGGAGAGCCCAGTCACCGTATGGGGGAAAACTAATTTGGTCCGCTTGTACCTGCGATCTTCTTCTATTGGTCGCCACCCAAAGCTCATGACCATCGCTGAGGGTAGGAATGGAGCTCGACTGGTCAACTGAGAGCTTTGCCTTCGGCTCATCTCCGTCCGCACCACAATGGACCGATGAAGAGTCCGCACCAGTTTGACCCCCAGGTACTTAAAGTCCTCCACTGGGGGCATCTGGAGGATCTCATCCGCACTCCATCCTCATCTCGGCCACTTCTCACTCGCCTGCAAACCCATCCGGTGAGCATCGAAGGTCACGGCTTGATGAAGCCAGCAGGACCTCAGAATCAGAATCAGTAAGAAACGTAAATGTACGGAAATCCAATCCATCCGCTCCAGACAGAACTTATGGAACATAATCATCGTTTCATATGCAGAAAACAACGTGAAATACATCTCAAAGGGTAAAAGAACATCTAACATCAGGTGCAAACATCATTCCACACACGGGTCCACCAAACTTGGTGTTGTGTGTCTCCATTAAATATAACAGACAGTACCGTTGTACTTTGCTAATGCTAATTACTGCTAATTACCTCCTTTTTTGCAGTTCTGACACTTGCAATATTTTTGCAGCTTTCTTTGATATAAAAAAATACATAAATTCCTTTAACACCCAAAAACCAAAATCTCTTCTTCTCCCTAATTAGCACCATATCCTGATGAGGCGCTCATTAGGGGGAACAAAGGAGACTGATTTGAGTTGTTCATCGTTCTGTGTGCGTTCTATGAAGAAATAAACCACCCACACATGAAGATGATCAAAGGATTCCCTGGCCGGAATCTGTCTATAGTGTCCCACCTGTCCAAGGACCACTGCTGTTCCTCACCAATGCATGGGTGCCCTGTTTGGTCACGGTGTCGCCGTACTGGACCACCGTGTGGAAAAATCAACACATCATTTTCATCCAATACAGAGTGCACAAAAACCAACGTTCCACTGTAACATATATTATTATTATTAATATATAATATAATATTATGCAACGAGGGAGTCCAAACTTTTTCCAGTGAAAACCACTGAAAGATGAAAGATATTATAAAAGTTGTTTTTTTTTTTTTTTATTAAAAATGATGCAGAAACTTGTACTATGTCAATGATTACTTTCTTTTTCCTTATTGCTTGAAGTGCAGTATTAATAGTAGTACCTTGTGGCCCCGTTTCCTGTCTCCTGAACAATGGCGGCGCCCTGTTGTCATCTTATCCACCTGTCCTGGTCCGCTTACGGGTTTCACCGGGTGGACGCCGTCCGCCCAAACAGGATACTGTAACCAAGGCCAAGACCACTTCTCACATAACTGCTGTATTGTTATTGATACTCTTGTTACTGTCGGGTAAATATCACAATAATACAATGTCTTCCTGTGTGTGTGTGTACGTGTGTGTACATGTGTGTGTGTGTACATGTGTGTGTGAATCAGGACATCCCAACGGGAGCAGACAGCTGCGTGACCAGCCTGTCGTGTGATTCCCAGCGTTCGCTCATTGTGGCCGGTCTGGGCGACGGATCAGTGCGGGTCTTTGACCGGAGGATGGGTCCCAATGAATGGTAAAGAGCCTCCATTTTATTTAACCTCAGTGGATGTCCCCGCTCGCTTCGTGTTCTTCCTCTTCATTTATGGTTTCATTTTCATTTTAACGGCCTTGTCATTATGTGAACCCTTCCAGCAGCAGTGCCATTGTGCATGAAGTGTACATTATTCATGTGTCTAATATACATTTCCACGGGGTGCTGTCATGTAAAGCACCCTGTGAACAAAGCGCTTGGTTTCCTTCCTGTGGTCCAACACTGCCACCTGGCGTTGGTACAGCACCATTACACTCCATGCCAGCAACGCTCTATATTAACGTGAGAGCGTTTTGACATGTTACATGTAACAAACAGCAAAGATAAATGTAGTGGAATAGTCCCAATATTAATGACTTGCCTCTAGCAGTTATTATTTACTAACCATGTACATGACATTCACATGTTGGTGTGAACGGGACCATCCCAAACATCATTGATCACCCAGAGGGGAAAGCAGACCCGTGTTGGCCTTTCACAGCCATGATGTTTGCTTTTGGAATTATTCACTTTTGGTTTCTACATGTTTTCCACCCACTGGACACCCACTCACCCACTCAGCCACTGAAGCCTTGACTTTGTTTGTGTGCGTAGTCGCATCATGACCTACAGGGAGCACAACGCCTGGGTGGTCAAAGCTCACCTCCAGAAGGACACGGACGGCCACATCATCAGCGTCAGGTGGGCTTCTCTTCCACGGCCGAGCAGACTCCGTCTTCCGTCATGACCTCTTGTCTTTTTCCTTCAGTGTCAACGGAGATGTTCGATTCTTCGAACCCCGCACGCCGGACTCCATCAATGTGCTGCAGACGGTGAAAGGGTTAACGGCGCTGGACATCCACCCGCAGGCTAACCTGTTAGCTTGGTGAGCGTGTGGGATCGTCCTTGGGTTGGAAACCCGGGACACACGCTTGTTGTCCGCTTAAAGAGACGCTAGCAGTCAGTCGTGTGGCGAGGTTCATGGGGGGGGTTGACGTGAATTTTTTTTATAATTTACTAATAATAATTAATAACTAATAATAACAATAGTAATGTTGCCAATAAGTGTATTCTTGTAAATTTACTACTTTATTCTCGTAATATAACAAGAAAAAAAGACAAGTTCTATGACAACAAAAATATATAAATATAAAATATTTAAATATATGATAAAAAAAATCAGAATATTATGATATATGTATATTTTTATTATTATTATTTATTTATTCTTGTAAATTTAGGACTTTATTTTCGTAATATGCCAAAATTTTTTGTGTAAATTTACCACTGCATTCTTGTAATAGAACAACTTTTTCTCATAAATTTACAATTTTTATTCTTTTGAATTCACAACTTTATTCTCGTAATATTGCAGTGTTTTTCTAATATTGTAGTATTACCACTCGTAAATTCACGGGAATATAGTCTTAGTCACAAGAAAAAAAACTTGTACTGTTACAAGAATACAAAAATTAACGAGAAAGAACTCGTAATATTACAAGAATGAAGTCGTAAATTTAGGGGGGAAGAAACTACATCCAACTTTATTCTTGTAATGTTAGGGAAAAAATTAATATGAGAATAAAGGTGTACATTTATGAGAAAAAATTCTATAAAAAATATTTCTGAGTTTATTCATTTTAGTTATTTTCTCATAAATTTACAACTTTATTCTCATAATATTTAAAACATTTTCTTGTAAATTTACAAGTCACAATATCAAAAGAATAAAGTTGTAAATTTACGAGGAAAAACGTCAACATGCTAACCACTCGGTCATGGTAAACAATATTTGTATAAAAATATGAAGCGGTGATGGAGGACTATATATATATATATATATATATATATATATATATATATATATATATATATATATATATATATATATATATATATATATATATATATATATATATATATATATATATATATATATATATATATATATACACTTGTGTCTACAGGTTTGACTCCCACCTCTTAAGTGAAGTTGTGACTCTTTGTGTTGTCTCTCCGCCCCCCAGTGGATCCATGAACCAGTTCATCGCGCTGTACAACACCAATGGCGACGTGATCAGCAACATCAAATACTACGATGGATTCATGGGACAACGAATCGGGGCCATCAGCTGCTTGGCCTTCCATCCTCACTGGGTAAGAAGACAGAAGCTCAGCGGTGAAGCACATGCAACATAAATCCCATCTTGGTGTTTGTACAAGGTCTACGTGGAGGATCTGGACATGATATGAAAATATACATAGTTGTATACTTAGCGGCTGGTTAGGAGTAAACGCTACGGTACAATCCAGGGTATTTATGTCTTGCATTTCTAAGGACAAAAATGTCCATTTATGTGTGGACCAAAACACATCATTTTTATGTACACGTCTTGTGGACATATAAATACTGGTTATCCAATCCAATCCAATCCACTTTATTTATATAGCACATTTTATAAACAGAGTTTCCAAAGTGCTGCACAGACGAGTAAAAATAAAAAGTAATAATCCAAAACTAAAAGAGCATTTAAGAAATAAAATAATAAAATAGATATTAAAATATTAAAAACAAGAAACAAAGCAATAAAAATATAAAAAATAAAACCAATTACAATAAAAACGAAGAACTAAAAGACTTAGGACCATACGACTCACTATGAGTTAAAAGCCAGAGAATAAAAGTGGCTTTTAAGACGAGACTTAAAGCTTTCGATATTGGGGGCCTTTTTTACTTGGGAGGGGGGAGAGTTCCATAGTTTGGGGCCGACCACAGAAAAGGCTCGGTCCCCCCTGGTCTTAAGTCTCGTCTTGGGCACCACAAGTTGGAGCTGGCCCTCGGACCTCAGTGACCACGCTGGAGAGTAAACTTGGATGAGGTCCGAGGACAAAAATGTCCATTTATGTGTGGACCAAAACACATCATTGTTTATGTACACGTCTTGTGGACATATAAATACTGGTTATGAATACCATCAATACCATACTGGTTATGAATACCATCAATACCATACTGGTTATGAATACCATCAATACCATACTGGTTATGAATACCATCAATACCATACTGGTTATGAATACCATCAATACCATACTGGTTATGAATACCATCAATACCATACTGGTTAAAACCAGTTCATTTTGGATGAAGTGCTATTCTGCACCAGAACATGACGATGGTCTCCTCTGCTTTGTGTCCTCCAGCCCCACCTGGCGGTGGGCAGCAACGACTACTACATGTCCATCTACTCCACAGAGAAGAGGCTCAGATAACATGCCCCCCCATGCCCCCCCCCATCCGAGCCCGGCCAACCCAGAATGACTGTAGACATTGAGCGGCGGGATGTAAATCATGTTGTACATATGCAAGCAGCCCCTGAATGTTGTCGCCACGGCTGCTGACAAACACCATATTATTATTATAATAATAATCTTTATTATTATTGTTATTATGAAGCTAATGATTGTAGACTTAGCAGTGCTGAGGAGTGTGAATATTTAAATAGAGGTGGTATTTTAAAGAAGCGGTACTCGCCAATCACCCCGCAGCCAACATTAGTACCTGAACCCCCCCCCCCCCCGACCCCCCCACAGACAGAAAGGTGCTCGCTAATCCAGCCAACATTAGTACCTGAACCCCCCCCCTCTGACCCCCCCACAGACAGAAAGGTGCTCGCTAACCCAGCCAACATTAGTACCTGAACCCCCCCCCTCTGACCCCCCCACAGACAGAAAGGTGCTCGCTAACCCAGCCAACATTAGTACCTGAACCCCCCCCCCCCCCCCCCCCCCCGACCCCCCCACAGACAGAAAGGTGCTCGCTAACCCAGCCAACATTAGTACCTGAACCCCCCCCCCCCCCCCCCCCCCCCCCGACCCCCCCACAGACAGAAAGGTGCTCGCTAACCCAGCCAACACAAACCACGGACTCCATGCACATGGCTGCAGTGTCTGGAGGACACATGGAAGGATGGACCCCCACGTGACTGGGGGGTGTGAGCCCCCCAGCCCCCCACTTATTATGCAAACCCTTCCTTTCCACGCTTCTTGAGTTCAACGCCAACCCCCACGGGGTCCCACGGGGACCCCGGTGCCGTCCAACCTGCTGTACAAAGCAGAACCCGCCTCCCACCAGGCCTCCAGCTCCTCAGCGTGTCGAGTGCTGGACCTGAAAGGAGGTCTGAGCGGTGCCTGCTACTTTGACGTGCCCCCCCCCCCCACCACCCCCCAAATGCCTTTTTCTCCTTTTGCCTTTCAGTTTTATTTTTATGTTTTTGCTTTTATTACTGCTGTGTTTAGTCAGCTTGTCAAGTCTCACATTCAGGAGGTTTGATTCCCAAACCTCTCTCAGGTACCTCAGCAGCCTCCACGGCACTGAGGAGCGTGCAGGAGGAGGAGGAGGAGGAGGAGGAGGAGGAGGAGGAGCATCGCAACCAATGTGCATCTTTTCTGCCGGGCTCCAGCTTTATATATATATATAATATATATATATATATTTTATAGTTTTCTCTTTGTTTTTGCAATGTTTTGGTTTTAATTGGGCTTGTGTGCCTTGGTCTGAGTGAGGTAGACGGAAGAAAAATGGGAACACCCTTCGTGTCATACACTTTTACTCACACACACACACACACACAATGTATTCCCCTTGCTAGTCTTTATTCAAGTCCCTAGACCGTTTTTGACCTTGAAAAGGAACGGCATCACGGACTGGAGGTGAAGCACGGCATCTGTAGAAATGACCTTCACTGAGCTCTTGGAGGTTCTAGCATCCCGACGCTGCGTCACACACAACACAGAATAACCTTGCATCAGCTTTTAACCTTTTAGACCCGAGAGAGAGAGACTTGACGTAGGCACGAGTGCAGCCGGCGTGTTTGTCCCGTTTATCCAACAGGTGAAGAAATAAGAAATAAAACAAATCCATCACATCTTCCTCTGGCATTAAAGATGATCTTATTATGGTATCAACTATTCTACCCGGGATGTAGTCAACTAGAAAGGTCTTCTTTGGGCTTCACTTCAGGTCAAATTCCCTAAGGCAGAGGGGTGTCCAACATGCGGCTGTTTTTGTCATTGGCCCTAAAAATACAATTAAACACTAAAACAACAGCAAGAATGGTGGAAAAACAGCCGTGACTTTATGGGAAGAAAGTCCAAATATTAAAAGCAGCAGGAGTGCAACCGTGAATTCTGGGTAATGGATTACTATTTGGCACTCCAAATGAATGTGAGTGTGAATGGTTGTTTGTCTATATGTGCCCTGGGATTGGCTGGCCACCAGTCCAGGGTGTACCCCGCCTCTTGCCCCAAGACAGCTGGGATAGGCTCCAGCACCCCCGTGACCCTCGTGAGAATAAGCAGTAGAAAATGAATGAATGTCACGAGAAACAACAATTTGTTCTATTCCTGCTCCTGTCTATTCTCCTTTAGCGAGCGTGGGGGGAGGGGGGGGGGGGGGGTAACATGGCTCTTTTGAGAGTAAAGGTTGCCCACCCCTGATTTATACCCACTATCCATTTCCACACTCGACCCCTGGCCAATGGCAGCGTAGTGGGCGTACCTGGGAGGAGGTTACCAGCCATGTTCTCCACCCAAAAATGTATTTAGTTATTTTATTTTGTCCAATCCCATTTTAGCTTCCATGTGTTGCTATATTAATGTCACGTGCCCACGGCCTTCACAATCTAAACGATAAGTTCCTGGGCTAAAAACTGGAGTCCTGAAGAACAACGATAAGTTCCTAGGCTAAAAACTGGAGTCCTGAAGAACAACGATAAGTTCCTAGGCTAAAAACTGGAGTCCTGAAGAACAACGATAAGTTCCTAGGCTAAAAACTGTTGTCCTGTCCCATCCGCATGTGTCATGGAAGAGCCGGGTTCAGATTTCCATCTGTGGAAAGTAAAGTTCAGGAAGCCACTTTGCTGCACAAAACGAGTGTTGACGTTCTTTTCACCTGTTCAATCACGAGCGACCAATCAAGGTCAAAGGCCCGACTCCTGCAGTCCACTATTCAGACACACGAACAAGAGAACATTCCACAGCGGTAACGAGTGGGCCGGCGTGGACATCCTGAGGAAACAACACTGACTTCCTGTCAAATTAAGCCAAGCGGCTGGGCTGCTCGGAGTGATAACCGATGCTGTTGGTCACTGGGCGGCTGAGCTTGAGGGCCGCCTTCGTGCCCCCCCGCCTCCCGACCACATCCTTAATCCGAATCAACACCCATCAGTCACAAATCCGCTAGGATCCGGGATCATTGGCAGGATCATTGGAGAGCCCTCAGCCAGAATGGATTACCTCCTGCTGCTTGCCTCCATGCTCGTATCCAACTGTAAGCCCGACTCATCTCATTGGATGGACCAAGGTCATTGATTTGTCTCTAATCAGTTGCTTTTTTGTCCTTCAAGACTTTCATCTTTGGAGAGGCGTGGACGCTCAGCCGGGTAAGCTCATGACACTTGGATGCCCCGGGTTTGATGGACGTGGGCCGTGTTTCTCCGAGATGATAGATCCACCGTGAAAAGGTTTTAACCGATGAGGTTCCACGTTAGGGGTTTCTATCACAGGGAAAACGTTCCTTTCTTCGGAAAATTAGGAACTGAGATTCGTAATTAGTACTTTTTAATGTCATTTGAACTTTTTTTATATACTGTATTATACAGTATATATTGTTATATACTGACTTTTCCCTTGTTTCCAGGTTTTCCCATTTAATTGTCTAAGCTTGGACAATATGCGTCATCAGGGTACCGTTACACAGATACTTGCTACTTGAACGTGTGCTCCTATTCTTTTGGGTTTTTTCTTGCATGACTTCAAAATAACGAAAAAAAGACACGTGGAATAATAAGGCCCTTTCTATCAGAACTGTTGTCATCTTCTAAATAACGAAATAAAAACGTGAGGAATAAGGCCCTTTCTATCAGAGCTGTCATGTTCTAAATAACAAAATAAAACCATGTGGAATAAGGCCCTTTCTATCAGAGCTGTCATCTTCTAAATAACAAAATAAAACCATGAGGAATAAGGCCCTTTCTATCAGAACTGTTGTCATCTTCTAAATAACGAAATAAAAACCATGTGGAATAAGACCCTTTCTATCAGAACTGTTGTCATCTTCTAAATAACGAAATAAAAACCATGTGGAATAAGACCCTTTCTATCAGAACTGTTGTCATCTTCTAAATAACAAAATAAAAACCATGTGGAATAAGACCCTTTCTATCAGAACTGTTGTCATCTTCTAAATAACAAAATAAAAACCATGTGGAATAAGGCCCTTTCTATCAGAACTGTTGCAGCAGGAGGCTGAGAGTAGCGTCACGCTCTTTATTAGCATGAAGATGGAGACCATGGAGAACATTTGACTCGGCCCTCATCAGCCAAGTGCTAGCTTGGACGCTAGGTTACTGCATGATGATTGAGTGATCTGTCTGAGGCGGAATCCCTTTTTGATTGATGGTGAAATGAGGGGATCAGCCATGTTTTTGGTTCTGTTGTTCTGAACGGATCCAGAGACTTTACCGATCCCCAGTGGCTTTGTCTTTGTTAAAAACCAGGAGCGTGTTGCGGTTTCTTTCCCCAACAAGCCCCCGACCCACCCCCACCCCCGTCACAATCACTCACACCCACAGCCGGTCACACGGTGGCCTCGCACAATCACGGTGGCCTCGAACAGCAGCTCCAGCTGCTAGCAAGCCGTTCATCATGGCGGATGCTGGAATCTGCATGGCAATAAATGAACACTTTATGATGGAGGCTGGAAAAACGAATGACCTTGAATGACCTTGAATGACCAGCAGTCCGTGCTAATAAGCTGTCCACGTTAGCTCGATGGCTCGCCAATCGATTAATCAAAGGACTCATGGCTGATTTTTATCGATTGAGGCCTATCGACCGTACCGACATCGTATCAGTTTGTCTTTCACAACGCCATAAAATATCGTGTGAGAACTGAAGAATCCAATAAAAATATGCAGAAATGGCGAAACGCCATGTTGCCATGTTGTTTCCATTAGCAATTAGCAATTAGTTTGTTTTGATTTAGGGCGTGTCAACCACCGCTTCTTTCATCTCGTGTTTTTGTCTTCTTTCCCAAACAGGGTTCACGATTCGGGACATCAACATTTCACTTGAGCCCAGTCCAGACGTGGCGCGGGGCACCAACGTGACCGTGAGGTGCCAGGCGCTGGTCAGCAGCTCCGGCTCAGAGACACTGGGTCGCGAGTACAAAATCTTCAAGGACGGCATCACCGTGTACACGAAGACCATCAGCAGCCCAGACCACCTCCTGTACCGCCTCCCTGACGCCCGAGTGTCCAATACGGGGAAGTACAAGTGCCTGATCAGCATTGAAGGCAGGACCATGACCAGCGACACCAAGAAGCTCACCGTACAAGGTGACATCTTCTTCTGGAAGCTTCCCACTCGTTCTTGGCCGTGACCATGTGGTGTTTATGGCCTCTGTGGTGTGTTGGTGGTACATGCCGTGCAGTGGCTTGTCTTTCCAGGACAGCCCATCTGGCTTCTCTGCCTCGCTGAGGCATTCACTTGGGACGTCATCCTTGGCGGCCATCTTCTTCACGTATTCTTGGAGGCCTGTTGTTTCCTCCTGGACAGGAGGAACATTCACTAGTCCTCTTCCTCCCTGTTTTTGTAGAGTGTATCGCCTTAGGATGCTGGACTTGGGGTGGAAGCCTCCATATATTATACTAAGTAGCCAGTGGCCGTGGGGTATTTGATTGGATTATGTATCGATGTATCGATATTACAGTACAACATGGAAGTCGGCAGGAAGGGAAGTCCCAAGTCCCAAGTCCCAAGTCCTAAGTCCTAAGTGGATCAGGAAAGCAAGAAGGAAAAAGAAACAACTTTTTGTTGTTTTGTTTTCTTTGGTAGAAAAATGATCATAATTCTAATAACTGCTTTGATCGAATGGAATAATAATGTGCATAATGAATTAGTGTTGACTGTTAATTACAGGAAGTGAACATTGATGGGATACAGGGGGGGGGGGGGGGGTAGGATTAAAGCTCTGCTTCTTCCTATTTTATTCCAGACATGTGGAATTGTGTATAGTAATATGAATTCAATGTGAACCTCATGCGTGTTAGCAATAAATGAAACCATAACCATACGTATTTAAAGGTCATACTGCGCTAGTATGACATTAGTACCCGTAGTGGTGGTATAGATCTTCTTTGTGGGCATCTGTCTGACTTCCTGGTCCACTTCCTGGCCCACCAGCTCTGCATCCAGGGGCACATTGCTGGCAGCCCCGTCATTCAAACGGTGTTTTCATGGGCCAAGCATGAGCTGTGACCAGTAAGGAATCAAACAATTGTTGATCTTTCATTTTAGTTCTTGAAATCCCAGCAGACAGTGAAGTAGTACTTTTATTTTCCTGTGATGTAGTCCTCAAACTTTGAATATTTCTTCATTCTGCAGGTCTGTCAGAACCACAGCTTCATTTTAACAAGGGCGTGGTCAGTGAGGGGGAGGAGCTAACGGCCAGATGCACGGCGCCGGGTGAGACGGGTTCCATCATATTCTACTTCTATGACGACACCAAGGAGATCCTGGAGGAGCGGGTCAGCTCCAACCTGTCGGAAGTCAAACTTCACTTCAACAGCGTCGGCATCCATAAGTTGTTCTGTTCTTACACCATCCTGGTGACGCCGTACTCCTTCAGGTCCAACAGAAGCCAACCTCTCACGCTTTCAGTCAAAGGTGAGGCAGACTTTGAAGGTTCTGGTCTTTGCCAAGGTTGACGTCTTTTCCATGTTGGTCCAACTTGTTTCCGTAGAGCTTTTGATCATGCCAGTGTTGGAGATTTTCCCCAACAACAACATCTACGAAGGAGACAGACTTGACATCTTGTGCACCATCAGAAACTTGGCGTACAACTCTGGAGAAGTCCACCTCTACCTGAGCAGAGGCACCCAGCTTCTCAGCAGGGGGGACACCAACGTCAACCACAGTATGATCGCTTTGGCCAAGGACTCTGAGGAGTTTGAGTGCAGACTGGAAATGGGAAAGGTCATCAAGGTTGACACAAAAACTGTTCCGGTGACTGGTAAGCCACTGCATGGTTCCTGTACGTTCTGTACAGTCACAGTACGTGACGTCACGGCTGATCAGGTGGTGCTTCATCGTTTCCACAGAGCTCTTCTCGGTACCCACTCTGACCATGGTCCCCAGAGAGGTCTTTCAAAAGGAGAACATGACACTAACCTGCAGAAGCAGCAGCTACGCTTCAGAGAGGCTCCACAGGGACAAGTTGATGTACAGTCTGGATCTGCCAGGAAGCTTTCTGATCCCCAAGAGCACCGGGGTCTTCTCTGTCAAGGCTCTTCTCTACGATTTCAACTACACGTGCATCGCTCAGGCCAAAGGCATCCGCAAACACAGCAAACCGCTGACGGTCCGTCCCAAAGGTCAGCAGGCTCTCTTCTTCCAAACATTATCTCTTCTCTTGGTGGCTTGTCCACCCAGAAGAAACCATATGAAATGTACAGTACTCAAACTATGATATGAATATTATAACTGGACTTCATTGTAAAAAAAAACCAACAATAATGGAATATGATGACCACATGTTGTTGTTATCCACTTCAGTCACGGTCTCAGCGCCAAGGATCTCCGTGGTTGGCAGGGCGGTGCTGGGCAGACCCTTCAAGGTCCTTTGTAGGTCGGACATCGGCAGCCTGCCCATAAACTACACCCTGTTTAAGGAGTACGATCAGCTGAGCACAGCCAGCGTCAAACTCCCCTTTGAGCAAGCGCTCTTCACCGTCACCATCGACCAGCCGGACCAGATCAACAAGTTCATGTGCGAGGCCAAGAACAGTCCCAAGGAAGCGCCGCTCAGCAAGCGACTGGATGCTGCTGTTGTTGGTAAATATTGTTGACGACTGTATTAGCATGTCGGGCTGGGGGTTATGCTACAATAAGTCCAGTCTACATAGCCGGTTCCATAAAGACACGCTTGGATGTTTATGTGGAATGACTTAGGAACCAGAACCTCAACCCCAGCAGATGCTGAATAAATCAATGAACTACAAAAGTGGGAATTTGAGGGAATTGGAAAATCACCAGCTTGGTTAGAATATGTTGACAAATGTGGAAAAGTCACTTTCTATTGCAATATTTGGCCTGGAAAATACAATATTGTATGAAAACCGTGAATTTTTGGAATATGGCAGATAGATCAGATGAATGTTTTGAACCAGCTGATTATTTTCATTCATTCATTCATTTTCTACCGCTTATCCTCACGAGGGTCGCGGGGGTGCTGGAGCCTATCCCAGCTGTCTTGGGGGTGAGAGGCAGGGTCCACCCTGGACTGGTGGCCAGCCAATCCCAGGGCACATATAGACAAACAACCATTCACACTCACATTCATACCTATGGACAATTTGGAGTGGCTAATTAACCTAGCATGTTTTTGGAATGTGGGAGGAAACCGGAGTACCCGGAGAAAACCCACGCATGCACGGGGAGAACATGCAAACTCCACACAGAGATGGCCGAGGCTGGAATTGAACCCTGGTCTCCTAGCTGTGAGGCCTGCTCACATGGTCGCCATGCAGCCGCTGATTATTTTGCTGCTGGAAAAAAAAATTCTTAACAGAATTGAATCGAATCAGTCAAAAAAATGTGGAAACTTTAAGAATTCTGAAGATCTAACCAAATTTATGTTTGGAAAATATGGAAAAGTGGGAATATTTGGGATGTAAATGAACGGGTTAACAAATGAGGGGGAAATGCCATCCATTGAGATGGTAGTTTTTTGGTTAGTAAAATGCAGAATTCCAGGGAACCTGTATGGATTTATTTTCTTCTAATCTCCTTCATCTTGGTTGGTTTGAATCAGTTGAGAAATGTGGAACTAAAAATAATGTTCATTCATTTTTATGGTAATGTATAAATGTATAAATGTATAATGTACTATAATGTATGGGTGTTCCCACTTTTAACCATACACTGCAGTTTATTCTCTTCTATAGCGGATACTATATACTTCTATACCTTTGTTGAAGGTCGGCTTCCTTTCTCCACAGTGCCGTTGTCACATCCCGTCCTCACCATCATCCCCAACCTGCCAGAAATCGCCGAAGGAGACCATGTCCTCATGATATGTGGCGTTAGAGGCACCCCGCCCATCACTTTTAAGTGGTACTACGATGGGAACGATCTACCTTTCTTCACCACCACCTCAGACAAGAACAATACAGACTACCAGATCCAAGCCATGTCCAGAGACCAAGGTGGTACCTACTACTGTGAGGCCATCAATCACGCCAACAATGTGGTCCGCAGTGCACCGGTCATCATCGAGGGTGAGGATGATGTTTCTTTACATCAATAACTCTCATATGCCACAGAAGTTCACTCTGTTAATGTCTGAACTTTACTTCCTGGACCTGGACCTGCACAGCAAAGTAGGCATTGGTTGGTTCCTCCAAAAGATCCTGGAACTTCCTTCCGTTCATGCATAGCTCTGGGTTCCAGAACATGGTCTTGACTTTCTTCCCACCGTGGCTGTCTCCGCAGTACGCCTGGCCTTGTGGAAGAAAGCGCTGATCGTTGGCTTCTGTCTGCTGGTGGCGTCCATACTGGTGGTGGTGTGTGTGCTGTGCTTCAGGTCCAAGAGAGGTAGAGAGACCTACGCTCTTCCAGAAACTCACACCTCCTTAGTTTGACTTCGTATGACGCAACCTTCTCCCGCCCGCCTCCTCCTGCTCCTCTCACCTCTCCTCTTTGATTGTAGGGAGAAGGGAGGCAGCTGCTGAATTGTCAGTGTGAGTTGGCGCCACTACTTGCTTCCTCTTCATGTATCGGATGATGTTTAGCTGCCTTGCTCATGGTGCATGCGTAGGGGTAGATGGCTGAGATGAGGCTCTGGCTGGGTTTACATTCGTACACGTCCGTACGTACCTTTTGAGTGCATGAGTGTATTTACACTAATACAGTGTATTCACAGAGAAGTAGGACAAAATGCAGTGCTATCAATATCCGGATGTCCGGCATTGCACCTTCATCATTTTGAGGGTATTGAGTGCAATATTCGGGTACTGAGAGTGCACTGCATTTCGTCCTACTTCTCAGTGTGAACACACTCATGCACTCAAAAGTGTAAGTGTACTAGTTGAGACACAAGTTGTATTTGAAAGGGAATACTTCCATAGGTACAAGTCAACAAGTTTACTGTCTACTTAGTTCTTGAGGACACCAATTTTGACAGCGCCTTCCAAGTCCGTTACTGTCAGTACACACTAAAGCAGAGGTAGGGAACCTATGGCTCGGGAGCCAGGTAGGGCTCTTTAGATGACTGTATCTGGCTCTCAAGCGTTTCTTACCACAATAAAAATGTATTTTTGCTAACACTTTAAAGTAAACATCATGGAAATCATATTAATTATAGTTAAAAATAATATTCAAAATCAAAACTTTCTTATGCATTTTAATTCGTCCATCTATATTCTACTGCAATACGGCCAACCATATCTATCTTTCCTGATGATATTTTCCAGGTCAAACACCAAAACTTGATTATTACTGGGTAATGCGGTAGTCTACCTCGGTCACTGAGATGTCAAAAAAACATGTAAATGTAAACTTTCCTCCTTTAGTCAAATAGTCACCTAGCTAAAGCTGCAGAACCAAGCCTTCTGACGAAGATGGCCAAAAGAATGAAATATGTGTACGGAGTACGGTGCAAAACCATGCAGCAGCAGAAGTTGCATTAATGGCAGCAAGTATTTGATTTATTATTAGACACTGCGCTGCTCACGAAAGTATGCTGGCCACACCCCCTTGGCGTGGGGTAGTGTGCCTGGTCTACGTAATTAGAGCCCATTATATCTAAAACTGTTGGTCTTACATAAAAATGCACACATTTTATTGCATTCAATGTTTAAAAAAATGTATATGGCTCTCACAGATACACATTTTAAAATATCTGGCCTTCATGGCTCTCTTAGCCAAAAAGGTTCCCGACCCCTGCACTAAAGTGATCAATACGTAGCCACTTGGTCTCCACCTGTTAACGGAAGGTGTAAGCAAGGAGTGCAAATTAACGTCCAAGCAGAAGCTGTCGTAACTCCGTATTTGATCAAAGTTACTTAAGATTTGTCAGATCACAACACAATCGCTGCATAAGACTTCTATCCAAACGTGTGATTTGAGTCTAATTGAGAAATTCACTACTTCCTGGTACTGCAGTCTAAGCACCATGGGAAGTATACGTAGTTGTTTGAGCATAAACATAATCTAATACAATCTGGAATGTACAATATTTGACATATTTGACATTTATGTGGACATAAATAATTAGTAGTAGTATATACATTTCCAGTCAGATGTTTACATGCGCTCATCATCACAAAGAATGTCATATCCATTTTCGGCCATTCATCATTTATTTGTAAGATTGAATGATAACGCAACATACATCGTTAATGATATTTACAACACAAGAATTGGGTGCACAAGTTGGAATTATTTTGGGTCAAACATCAGGGTTCGCGTTGCAATTTTTCGTGTTGTTTTTAACAGCGTATAATCGCGCATTGTGTTCTGCGTCCTTGTGGTGCATTAGAGCGATCTATCAGTGCTCTGTTATTGTATTTACTACTGCGACCTGTAGAGGGCGTTATATGCTCACATGTTAAAGACAGGTCCAGTTCATCTGCAGCAGGCTAAATAAGGAGCCACAAGAGGGGCGTGCCCATTGTGTTCTGTGTTCTGATCCACCATTGTCAATCAGTATGATCAGCGATCAATATGATCATTAGATGTTGCAGTCATACTTGCTGAATGAAGGCAGTCATTCTGTGGCTGTAAATGCATCTTCAGTTCATGGAGGACGAGGAGGAGGAATATGTTTTGACAAGGATGCAAAAACGCTACAGTCTAACGGCGCCAAGACTTAATTTCAGTTAAGTTGATCATTAAAATGTCAACGGAATCTGAACTTTGAGAGTGTCTAATCATGTTATTATGTCCTGGTTGAACACTCAATTGTGTCCAACTTTCTCAAAGCTGATTTGAGATGAAGAATTTGGATGTTGTCCTACTTGGTCATTCATTGTGTGGGGTGCACCAGTCCCAGACAAGGCACCAGCCCCAGATCATGATGCTACCACCCACAGTACATGATTGATGTTTGGCAGTGTTGGCTCATCTTATCATACTTACCGAGCTAAAACTACTGTCCACATCTCAGACCATCTTGAAGGTGTCAGCGGCAATAAAACTGTCGCCACTGGGGAAAGTGGCAATCGTCTTCCAGCAGTTTCCTTTCCTGTACATTGCACAGCATTGGTGGGTTTTGGGCTGTAAGGCTGTAACCACGGGAAGGTGACCGTATGGGTCTTCTTCCGTGTACATTTGTTTGAAATGAAGATCTTGGAAATGTCACCAACAGACTTCCCCGACTTTTAGATCTACAATTATCCTTCTTAGATCTTTACTGAGCTTCCATTTATGGGCATCGTGAGTATTGGTTGATCATCTAGTACTATCAAACTACTCATTAGCTGCAGTCAATCTGTAGTAGATAGGGCTTGTGCACCCGACTATTGTTTTTAAAAACATTGAAGATGTATGTGGAATTGTCATTCTATCCTGGTAAAAAAAAAAAAAAAAAAGTAGTCAAAGTTTATTTTATTGAATTTCTGAAGACATTCAGGTATAAAAATCACTTTGGACATGATATACATTCATGATGAAACAGGCTACTTTCACTTTCCTCCTCAGTGGTCTGCAACATGACTGGTTGTGGTCAGACATGTTTTGTGAAGATCTTACGCTATTAGATTTCTTTCCGTTGACTTTTTTCTTACCGTTTCTCAGAAAGCCTTCGAGCCCTAAATCAGATGACTCTTTAACAGTGAGTCTAACCCGTGACACAGAGGTCTATACAGAAGCCCCAGGTAGCTGTTTGTGTTCTTATCGTGTTCCACTGCCTGTCTTCATCATCGGCCATTGTGACAGCCATAAGTCCTCACATAGCATGATGTGTGTGGTAGCCATGGCGATCCATCCTCACTCCATCATCCATCTTCTAATATGCATGCCGGGGTCATGTTGTTGTCAGCTGACCAACATTTCAGTGTAAACGTCTGTTTTGTTGTTGATGTGTGCTCAGTGTTACGTCACAGTGTTTTGTCCCTGACATTTTGATTGTACAGCGTGTCCCTAAAGTCTGGACATATTATATACATGTACAGTACATACACTATAGGATGGGCTGGTCCAATATTCAGGATCAGTAATGGACACATTTACTGGGTATATACGTAACCCGTCTGATCTGATCCTTGGGCCCCAAATCTAATGTAAATGCTCAATTTAATAAGCGCTACTTGGCCATAAATGCAGCATATTGAGTGATAGGCCACCCTTAGTATGCTTTCTGCATCTACATTGGAATTCCTTTTAGATTTCTTTTCACACTCACATGGAAACTTTCACGGTTTCTGAAAATGTGCAGTATAGCAGAACGCTGTGGGTAATATAATGTCTTCCTTCAGGAGAACCTAATATTTGTTACTCGGTTTGAACATGGTTTCTACTAGTGTATTAAGCAGTACATGCATATAAATCGATTACTCTAACAAGGGGAAAAGTAGATATCAATGTCAGCAGATTACTGTATCCGTATCAGTCTTGAAAAAGTAGTATTGAGACATCCCTAATACATTCAATTTAATTCATGAATAATATTTTTAACATAAAATATTATCAGCCGATTAGTAGCTCAGAAAAATCACACAACGACCTTGTCAATCCATCTCTTCCAAAGAACACTAAAGTCATCACACAACAACTTCACACTCACAAGGCATACCTAATAAATATACATACATGTACCAATGCAAGTTCAAGGCAAATCCTTTCATTGGAGGACAAGCAGCATAGAAAATGGATGCCGCTGCAGTGCTACCTTTGTCCATTAGAGGAACCCAGAGGGAGGCTGATGTCATTGCAGCACCCAGGCAGGCCGGCACTGTATACAATGTATTATGGGAAAAATGTAACATGGTTTTTTTTCATTTATTGTTATTAGTACATGTTTGTATATTTGTCAGGTATACCTTTTGAGTGTGAAGTTGCCGTGTGAGGTTAGTGTTCTTTGTAAGATGACACCGTGAGTCATACTGTTCTAAATAATGACCTCCTGCTATTTCCAGTGGATTAACAAGCTCGTGGTGATGAGCTATCGCTAATGAAAGAGCTACCGTTTCCTCACCGACTCGCTAGCAAGACGCCACAGGGTTAGAATCTACGTAGCTACTAAAATGTGACAAAAGCAATTGATGAGATATGTTGATCATATTTGTTAATACTTACATAATAGAAGCGTGAAGGGACTTTATGGACATAAAATATGCAATATGTGTCCAGACTTTGGGGACGCTGTACGTCGTCCTGCGCTAACTACGTTTCCCGTAGGCAGGTGTTTCTGCAAGTGGATAAAGATGAGTGATTTACCAAAGTGTTGCTTAGCGCGCCCACTATGATCTTGTTCCAGGCGGAGTGCCACGCTATGATGGCATGGAGGGGAGGGCGACCAATGGGACACGAGCTAGCGCCGTGTCGCTTCCCGCTGACATCAGCAACAGGAGCAGCTTCAGTATTCCAGCCACAGTGTAGCGATACCCGGGGGAGTCATTCTGTTAAGAACGCTGCGTTTCAAACGACACCGCAAAAGGAAACTAACCAAATAACTCGCCTCCTGCTGCTCCCTCTCCCCTCCCCTGCAATCTAGACGGCCTTTGTTTTGTCTTTTATTTAATTGACCATCACTGTGGTTGTCCTGTCCTTCTTTGTTTGCACGTGTGTCCGCTGTTGCATGTTTTGGATGTTTGTGCATCGTTGTTGGATTTGCACATACGTACGTTTGATCCCCATTACAGGAAATGTGTGTATATACTTTGGTTGATTCCTTGACTTGCTCAGATCTTTTTAGAATAAATCTTATGTCTATTTAGAAGTGTGTCATCACCGTTTATTTTGCTACAGATACTGAATCTGAAATGTTGCACATTAAAGTTGCTAAAACCAATCCAACGTAGGTCAGAATATTAGCTTGTCAAAACAAATTAGTGTAATATCTAATAATGTATCATTAATCATTGATGTTATTTTTACAATCAAAATACTGCAGGCCGACAGTTGACTGACTGTGGTCTACTATCATCTACTATCTACTATACGTTCTTACACCAAAACAATCCAAAACAGGAATGCCAACAAACCCAAGACTAAATATCCCAAAAAGGAATGCACAGCCGCCACTTCCTTTGTGGAAAGAAACAATGGCTCCTGCAAGAAACAGCCTACGTCCACACAAAGCAGGCTTTGTTGGTTTGAACGTGCGTAACGTGCACAGGAAATTCATCTCCCCAGCTTTGTTGGAGATGTATGAGATGACCTTACCAGCTGGGAAAAAGCTATGCAGATGTTTTGACCACAACATATTGTCAGGAAGACCATTTCAGCCGTAAGAACAACACTTGAAATGACTTATGCTCATCAAATCCCAAACATTTTGGAGTGGCAGGTCATATGACAGTCATGTGACCATCCCAGCAAATGGCTGTCAGGTAAGCTAGATCGTTTCCAAAAGTTAGTTTTCATCATTAAAGTACATTGTAAAGACAATTCTAATGCTTCAGTAAGGGGTCCAATAAGCTGCACGGTGGACTAGTGGTTAGCATGTGGGCCACATGGTCAGGAGCGCTGAAAGGTGTGGATTTGAATGTTCTCCAAGTGTGTGGGTTTCTTCGCTTTCCTCCCACATTGCAAAAATAACACATTGAAATATTATATGGTATATATATATGGTATTATATATATATGGTTTATCTTGTCCCTCACCAAAGTCAGCTGGGATAGGCTCCAGCATACCCTAAAGAGAATGGATGAATGTTCTTATATGAAACAAGCTAGCTAGTTTGCTTTTGCTATTGGGAATTGAACCTGAGAACCCTGACGTGACGTAACAAAATTGCCAGTAATACATTTTTAATGACTACAATTAATACTAACCAGTCATTTACAAATCACTAATCACAGCACTGCAAATATTTGGTGCAACAGTTTTTTTTGTCTTAAAAAAAAAAAAAAAAGATTGAATTGTGGGTAATTTCTAAGTCTGTAAATTATCATTCATTATTGTTCTTCTTTTGAACTGATGAATTTTTATTTCATGTGTTTAATAAGTGTGTGAGGCATATTGAAGAAAGTAGGGGAGAGTCATTGTTATTGTAAATGTTGAGCCAAAATCAGAGGAGAACGTCAACGTGAAGCTAGCAGGAGGGTTTGGAGGGAGGGGGGGGGGGGGTGAAACGTAGTCATGACTTGCTATTAACGTCACCTACGCATATGGCAGGAATGACTTGTATTGTTCCACTTCATCTGTGCTGTAGCCGCCATTTTTTTTTTTTACTTTAAATGGATCCTTATGGAATCTTATTGGTTAAACATTTGAAAATGTGCTAATTAAATTAGTATACAACATTTCTAATAATAATAATAATTGTATCACATTCATGAAGCTAGGTCATTTATCTGTCACATAGTTGCTTCATGTAGTCCTAAAAGTAGGTATTGTAGTAAGTAGAAGTAATTAGTAGTATTATTACGTTTGTCAATTTGTCTTGATGCTAACCAAAGCAAGATGATGAAATCTTCCCAAACAATCCTTTCATGTTTAAAGCTGTTTTGTTTGCTATCCAAGTTACCTGCTGTAATATGTCCTCCCTGCAGTGTATGAACATCAACTGTTGTACTTTGGATGTATCTAGGTCACCGTGTCTCATGTGTGCATGTGTTTCCCACACAGGGAAGATGGAGAGGGTGGACATCAGTGTGTGGAGTGAGCGACCGCCTCAGGCAGGTAAGCACGTCACACCACCGCCGCCATTAAAGCCCGAAGGATCACATGCACTTGAGGCAAACAATGGAACCTTTCCCTTTAACTCATTCGCTACCAGGGACGGATTTATATGTTGTTGTTTTGTTTTTTTTGCATGAGAGTCACAAAGAGGTGATGATGCAACTGCACAGTAAAAGAGATCATGTTTGGTGAAGTTTTTACGCTCTTTGGCACCTTGTAGCTGTTGTTATGACTTGAGATCAAACAGTGACCTCTTTTAGTTTGCAGTTGTGTCATCACCTCTTTTTGCCTTTTCATGCAAAACACCATTCATTCATTCATTCATTCATTTTCTACCGCTTTTCCTCACGAGGGTCGCGGGGGTGCTGGAGCCTATCCCAGCTGTCTTCGGGCGAGAGGCGGGGTACACCCTGGACTGGTGGCCAGCCAATCCCAGGGCACATATAGACAAACAACCATTCACACTCACATTCATACCTATGGACAATTTGGAGTGGCTAATTAACCTAGCATGTTTTTGGAATGTGGGAGGAAACCGGAGTACCCGGAGAAAACCCACGCATGCACAGGGAGAACATGCAAACTCCACACAGAGATGGCCGAGGGTGGGAATTGAACCCTGGTCTCCTAGCTGTGAGGTCTGCGCGCTAACCACTAGACCGCCGTGCCGCCCGCAAAACACCATAAAAGACGTATAAATCCATCTTTGGGATTGGGCGTATTGTATGTACTGTGCGTATATACGTACTGTATATATGTGAAAACAGTACTATGGTAATCAGAGCTACCAGAGTATTTCCACATCTGACATTCTTCTGTCTACAAAGTCATGAGAAAAGCGTTTCCCAATGCAGCCAACGACGAGGAGAGCAGCATGGTGTCCAATGAGCCTGACGTGGAGTACACGGAAGTGGTGCATCCCCAGCAAGCGGACCACTCCAGGGGTAACGAGCCCACCCCACCGCGCCCTTTATAATGTCTTCTTCTCACAAACATTTGCTAACATTCCCTTCGTTGATAAGAGAGCGGCGCTTCCTGGGAGGGGCCTAATTACCCCTAATGGAGGCATCTCCAGGTAGTCCCTGCGGGATAGCTGCTGGGACTTCCAGGACTGTTAAGATGATATAAACAGGAAGGGTTGAGCTAATTGCTGAGCTGCTTTTTTGTCTATTTTGGATTTCATGATATCTTTACGCACGTTTAACGCCGCCTCTTTCTATGTGGACCGTGCTGCCTTTTGATGTCCCGATGTGTTGATTTTTACATGAGCAGTTCCGCTGAGAAAAGGCACGGAAACCGTTTACAGTGAACTCCAGAACGCCGCACTTGGTGAGTTCAACGTCATTTCATGTCATTTGTTGTTCTCAAACTCTATTTATCTGGGGGCCGCTGGGGCTAGGGCAGGGGTGGGCAAACTACGGCCCGGGGGCCACATCCGGCCCGCCAAGTGTTTGAATACGGCCCGTCCGTTCTTTCCAAAGTATTTCATTTAAACTCAACATACGAACTGGCATCATGGCTTGAGCCAACCTTTTGATGGTTTTATCAATTTTGTTATTTGATGTGGTCTGTTGTTTACAAAGTGCTCCTGAAAAAAGGGACACAAGCATAATGATGATAATAATAATAATAATAATAATAATAATAATAATAATAATAATAATAATAAAATTTTAAATATTTAAATATAAAATATTAAAATAAAAATATTTAAATATAAAATATTTAAATATAAATATAAAATAATAAATAATAATAGCAGATTGCATGACACTTTTACAGATACAATAATACCAGGTGGACTGTTACGTGTAAAATATATAGTCTGCCCCCCCCCCCCCCCGGCCCGCGAGTCAAAAAGTTTGCCCACCCCTGGGCTAGGGTCTGGGTGAGGCATCAGGTTTAAATATATATATATATATATATATATATATATATATATATATATATATATATATATATATATATATATATATTAAAAACAGACAAAAAACTGTCTTCACTTTTTCAGTGCTTTGGTTCCAGTTTTCCACAAGAAAAGCTCTGATAAAACATTCCACTGTTCTCAAATATCTTCATTTTTATTTTTCTGCACAAAATAAGTTGAAAAATAATTAATTAATTAATCAAGAATGAAAAAAACATAAATCAATCAGTAATAAATAAATAACATACAAGTAAGAAACCACATATAGTTGCTGGGTAGAGAAATAATTTATTTTCAGATTCAAATGAACAGTATTAACAGTTATTTAACCTTTAACATGAACATTAATGAAACGTAACCATTCTACCCAATTAGCAAGTTAGCCTCGTTAACCTCCGGGAGCAGCGTCATAACTCGCTAAATCACATCAATTGTGTCCGGTGTGTACACAGCTTTAAGCTCTTTTCTATTTGTGTGTACATGATACCATAAGCATCCATATTAAACATTAAACTTTCATATCAAGGCGGGGGACTCAAACTAGCGTCACATGAGTTTGACACCTCTGTTCTAATGGATGCCTCCGGGAAGAGTAGCAACCAGTGCTCATGGTTTCCAACCAATAAACAAAAACACTTCATACAGCAAAATGAAAAATGACATTAGGTGATAAAATACCAACCATGGAAATACGTCAAAATAGGAATACACTGAACTGGTTTAGTTCAAAGGTAATACGTCAAAATAGGAATACACTGAACTGGTTTAGTTCAAAGGTAATACGTCAAAATAGGAATACACTGAACTGGTTTAGTTCAAAGGTAATACGTCAAAATAGGAATACACTGAACTGGTTTAGTTCAAAGGTAATACGTCAAAATAGGAATACACTGAACTGGTTTAGTTCAAAGGTAATACGTAAAATAGGAATACACTGAACTGGTTTAGTTCAAAGGTAATACGTCAAAATAGGAATACACTGAACTGGTTTAGTTCAAAGGTAATACGTAAAATAGGAATACACTGAACTGGTTTAGTTCAAAGGTAATACGTAAAATAGGAATACACTGAACTGGTTTAGTTCAAAGGTAATACGTCAAAATAGGAATACACTGAACTGGTTTAGTTCAAAGGTAATACGTCAAAATAGGAATACACTGAACTGGTTTAGTTCAAAGCTAATACATCAAAATAGGAATACACTGAACTGGTTTAGTTCAAAGCTAATACGTCAAAATAGGAATACACTGAACTGGTTTAGTTCAAAGCTAATACGTCAAAATAGGAATACACTGAACTGGTTTAGTTCAAAGGTAATACGTCAAAATAGGAATACACTGAACTGGTTTAGTTCAAAGGTAATACGTCAAAATAGGAATACACTGAACTGGTTTAGTTCAAAGGTAATACGTCAAAATAGGAATACACTGAGTGGTTTAGTTCAAAGGTAATACGTAAAATAGGAATACACTGAACTGGTTTAGTTCAAAGCTAATACGTCAAACGACGATGGGAGGACAAACATACCCAAACGGACTAAAGTGATCACATCCTGTTACTCCTAGCAGAAACTTCCTGTTATTGGACCGGCAGCCAGATGCTGGCTGCGTCTGTCAGGCCTCCCTCGGCGTGCTAAGACTTCCTGTCCAACAAATGACTAAAGAATCGGCCATTCTTCTAAGAATGACAATCATAGAAGCTAATGGCGGCTTGTTTGCTTTTTGTGGTGAAACACACGTGACTCAGCATTGAACACGGGCAGCCGCACCGCCGTCACATGACTCATGAATACCTCCGATGTCCCGCCATGACTAAACACCTGCCCCCCCTTTCCTCTGCAGGCGCTGGTGACCGCCATGATTATGTGAGTATTCTGTTCCTTCCGTGATGTTCCTCTTGTCACGTGGAGGCTGGAACCACACATTGGCATTGGGGGGGGGGCGAGCACCTGGGAGGGTGGGGTGAGGTTGAGGTTCCGGATTTGGGAGCATGATCATGCTGACTCCCACTTCTGACTCATTTGGTGTTCTACGAAGATCTGGATGTTGCACCCAAAGCCTGCAGTACATCTGAGACGAGAGATTAGTGTGAAACATCTCATCAGGTGTTGTAATCGCCACACTCCTACTACTACTACTAGTATTACTACTACTAGTACTAGTACTCCATAGAAATGCTTGTCTGGCTTGAGTCCCTCCCTGATCGAATGAGCCTCAGCAGGCTGATGATCCAGGAGGACGAGGGAAACCACCATCAGAGTTTCCAGACAAGAACAAAGCCGTTTGGGCTGTGGCTTCCTTCCTTATCGGCCCCGAGATAAGCAACGTGCCTCGTTCGAATGACCTCAAGGCCCATCTCGGGCAGCGCTCACATTGTTTTTGTTGCTCCCCCCACCGTGAATGTATGGATGAAGACCGCTCAGACGGTCCAATCCACACATGACTCGTAACGCCTGTCGTAAAAAGGAAAGAACATGGGGATGGATCACAAATATCACAAATCAAAGAGGCCAATGAGAGCAATCTTGTGTGTGTGTGTGTGTGTGTGCGTGTGTGTGTGTATGTGTGTGTGCGTGTGTGTGTGCGTGCATGTGTGCGTGCCCCCCCAGGGTTCTGTGGAGTACGCCGATCTGAATGGTGAACAAGCTAAGATGAATGACTGTCAGCCACAACGCAACCACTGCCAGGACGTGCCGGTTCCAGTGGATTAGCATCAGTAGATCTTCGTCACACGCTCTTCTGTTTGCACTTGCACCCACAAGTCATGCACACACACCCCCCACCCCCACCCACCCCTCACCCACCCTTGTAGCGGCGCACATTTCTCGCAGTCATTACTGTAAATATTGTTTGCATCACAATAAAAGCACATTATTGCTGTATGTACTTGTTTTCTCTGTCGAGTGGTTAGCGCGCAGGCCTCACAGCTAGGAGACCAGGGTTCAATTCCACCCTCGGCCATCTCTCGTGCGTGCGTGGCTTTTCTCCGGGTACTCCGGTTTCCTCCCACATTCCAAAAACATGCTAGGTTAATTAGCCACTCCAAATTGTCCATAGGTATGAATGTGAGTGTGAATGGTTGTTTGTCTCTATGTGCCCTGTGATTGGCTGGCCACCAGTCCAGGGTGGACCCCGCCTCTCGCCTGAAGACGGCTGGGATAGGCTCCAGCACCCCCGCTAACCTTGTGAGGATAAGCGGTAGAAAATGAATGAATGAATATTCCTCTGACGGGCAATTTCCTCAACCAGGCAGCCAGAAAATAATATTTGTGATTAAAGTATGGAGGAGGACTCTTGGTTTTGACTTAAAACTGAATACCACAAACCAGGCGTACCATCAACAAAATGTGCCATGGTTTTGTCTTTGTGTCAAGTCTGGTGACTAAATCAGACTAAATGAGAGGAATCCGCTTGCAAACTAAGGAAACACTGCCACCGTGTGGACAACAAACGTGGAGGAACACCATGCCTTTAAAAGGCCTGCTAACTATCCCTTGTCTTATTAAGTGTCGCCATTTCTTGAAGTAAATATTTAATATACGGAGCAGAGGCAACAGCAAATATCCTGCTTTTTTATCCAGTCCCTCAGAGATCAACAATAGTTGACTTGACATAATTCAGAGTAAGAAAAGATGTTTATGTCCAGAAAGTACAGTATAATAAGTTTGAATGGCGGAGCACTTTTGTTTGTACCTTGTACTTCCACCAGATGGCGCCACATTCACAGGACAGTAGCACCAGAGGCACAACCGACACATTGATTTGTCTTTAAGGTGGTTATATTTTATATATTATTAACTTTAAATTAATAAGGTACGCAAAATGACAGTAGTTAACGAGGAACGAAACTACCTATTCTCATGTTAAACGATGCCAATGCTGAGGTTTGGCATTTGGAAGTGACCCTGAAAGCAGTTCTGGATGGGTCTGCATGCTGAGTCAATGCGACATGATGTCGAGTCCCCTGGAGCGCTTAGGAGTGTGACCAATCACAGCAGAGTGGGTGGAGTAAATCACACAGAACATTTAGGTGGCTGCTATGAAATCCATGGAAACACTGCTGGGAAAGGTGCAGGTGCAGAATCTGAAAGCTCGAGAAAGCTTTCTGTTATTACAGTAAACCTCGGATATATCGGACTCGGATATATCGGAAATTCGCTCACAACGGACAGATAAAAAAGAACCAATTTTTCTGTAATGCATTTCCAATAAAAATTCATTGCATATATCAGATTTTTTATAACGGATTTCGCCTATTTCGGACAAAATCTCCAGTCCCGTTCCAATGCATTTCCATGAAATTTCCCTGGCATATATCGGATGGCCGCATCGTGGCGCTCCGATTCGCCGAATCGTGACAGGCCGCTATACGACGTCATTTGCAGCGTTGACTGCGCGTCCAGGTACATTGGAAACATAGTCAAGGAAGTGCCTTTTTATAACGGATAAAATCCCATTTACGCATATACCGGATATAAATCCCATATATGCGTAAAACGGACATTTTCCGGTATACGCATATAACGGATTTCGCTTATATCGGACAAAACCAGTGGGAACAATTGAATCCGATATATCCGAGGTTTACTGTATTATGTTATTGTGTGTAGCTGCTCTATAGGAGTCCACCACTCAATACAAAGGCCCAAAAATGAGTATAATGGGTCAGGATTATTGTGCCTTTTGCAAAAAATAATTTCAAGCTACAATAAAAGCCCATTTTCTTCCCCCAGCCTGGTGCCCGTGTAGCACCAAACATTACCGTCACATTGATGACACCTAGTGACCAATGTGAAATACTACACATCTGAATGCATGATATTTACATTTTAGTTCATTAAACCATTGTTTTTGCTTGAAAATACATTCATTCATTTTCTACCGCTTATCCTCACGAAGGTCACGGGGGTGCTGGAGCCTATCCCAGCTGTCTTGGGGCAAGAGGCGGGGTCCACCCTGGACTGGTGGCCAGCCAATCACAGGGCACATATACCCAAACAACCATTCACACTCACATTCATACCTATGGACAATTTGGAGTTTAGGCAAAAAATAAGTAAAATCTGTAATACTAATGTTAATTTCTAATGATGATACTATATTTTGTAGTGTAGTAAGTCTGTTGACGTTTCTGGGAATGTTGTTTTGTGTTTGCTATGTTTTTGCTGCCTTTTTCCGGACTGAACATGATGAAGAAAACACGCACAGGGCAATTAGCGTCATGTAAAAGCACCAGCGTCCACATTAGAAACCTGCGTCACAGACAGCGCTGCAAATGAATGCGCTTTGTCCGATAAGTCCAAGGACCGCTGGGGCCAGGACTGCGAGCGTCGGCATGGCAACAGTACTGAACATTCAAAGTGGTCGTCCTTACTCCGGCTCTTAAATCTCATGACGCTTTAATGACGTGACGTCAAAGCAGGAATTCAGATGCTGTCCTCGTGCCTCGATGAACTCAATGAGGGTGAAGTCATTGGTATAAGACGCAGGTGGCGCTTGGCGCATGGCGCATTCTGCCCATTTTAAATACAGCCCTAACCCCCCCCCCCAACTACCTGCATAGCTTACACTATGGACTCTTTTGTTGACCAGACAAAAAAAAGGCATACTGAAACCACTTTTGTTCAAGTCAACTTAGTGTCATGTATGTTCCTTGTATTGCATCACTTGGCATGGTTGGATGAAGGGAGGGCCTAAAGTCATGTGACAACAAGCGGAGGCAGTGTTCATGTCTTGTCCAAAAGTTCCATCCTGGCTTGTTCCTTCCTGTGCCGTCATGTGACCCTGATGGGGTCAAGCGCAGTGTACATCTTTGTAGAGTGTCGACGCCTGGAAGGGCAGAAGTTCAGCACATCAATCAGTCACATTTAACAATGGAGACGACGCCAAAACCAATACGGTGTAGGCTCAAAGAACAAAACATCTTAGCGGTATTTTAACAATATGCAGAGTGCCCGTCTTAAAAAGACGCTTCTGGACGTGAATGTGCTTTGAAGGTAAATTAAAGCCAGGGATGGATCAAATATCAAGTAGTTGCCAGTAGCGCACTATTGTTCATTCATTGTATTCATATTAGGCATGTCCGACAATTATCGCTATGATAATTATCTGCCCGATATCAGCATAAATATGCTATATCAGTATCTGATTTTTTCCCTGATCATGAAAAACGATATTTCAAAAAATGCTGTATCGATATCGGAAATTGAAAATTGGACAATATCAGTTTTCATCAATGATGAAATGATATCGGACATCCCTAATTGATATATTGTAACTGTTCACAAATACATTCTTCTCCTGTGTTTTATAATCATGATCAACACATGGACAAAACCATTCAATGATCCAGAGACATTTCAAGTGAAAATACCCCTGCCTTGTATTTACTTGGTATCGACTGAGTTCTCAAGCCAAGGACTATTGAGTTGTGTTTTAAGTGGGGATGTCCGATATCGGTGCCGATAATTATTGGACATCCCCGGATTTAAGTGTTATTGGTGTCACATTTGATTGACTTGGACTGTTCTCTAACCCCTAAAGCTGATTGGACCAGACCCCTTAAGCCCCTCCCCTCTCTTTTGTGTGTGTTATATGTGCGGCAACCCCATGGAGGAAACTCATGTTGGCTGCTTGTACCAGGGATCTTGTCCTTTTGTTTACCTTACCCAAAGCTCATGGCCATAGGTGATGGTATGGACATAGATTACTATTATAGTTTGTGTTTTTAATCAGTAAGATCAAAGAAAGAGTTTAAAATGACGTCGTTATGTCGTTTATACTATATATTTCTATGTATTGTCTCTTTTAGCGTGTAGCGTTGTCCCCTAGCGTTAGCTCGTGGTCCAGACTGTGACACATAAAGTGAAAACACGCAAGAAGTCCACGTCTATGACGTACGCAGCTTTGACTGTGACGTGGTGCACAAGCGACGGGCGCCGTGTTTCACTTCCAGGTGCCGGTGTTGTGCCGAGTTTTGCATGCCTGCCGGAATATGCATCCACCTCGCGGGAGCGCGCACGCTCAGTTAAAACCGAAAATATGTGACGCTGCGGGGTTTTTTCGCCACAGGACTTCAGATTAACGAAGATATTATACTTTGTGTCTCCTTTATTATTTACTATGAAACATCTAAAGCACACAGTATATGAAAACTTCGATTTATTGGCTTGGTATTTTTTAGGTATGTCAAGCATTTGACGCATGCGTATTCAGGAATACGGTGAGTGGAGCGGGTTAGACATTTACAATGTAATTGTGGCGCTTTGTAACACATTTCTTCCGCCATTTAGGTATTTCTGCATAACTAATGACAAATATGAAATGTGGAAGTATTTACCTATTCATTTTGTGGCCAGGAGCTGACGTAATTTCAATGAGGCATGAATGAGGCATGATGCAACAGTCGATCTCACCCGTTTGACATACTTTGGACTGTAAAATGAAAAATAAAAGTGTTGAACTTGGGGGCTCCACTCATTCATTCATTATGTGGCAACACAATGGTTATTTGGTGAATTTTAAATTCCCCATCTGCAAATATGGGTGCATGCATTCTATGGCAGGGCAGATTTTTGACCTGCCGAGATTTGCATCCACCCCTATTTGGGCTGAGATAACTTCTACATGTCTATAGTTCACATGATTTACTTTAAAGACATCCACCTATCATGTGGACTTCATCTTTGGACCAAAAAAGTTTCCCATCAGCAAATAGGGGGTGCATGCATTTTATGGCAGGGCGGATTTTGACCTGCCGAGATTTGCATGCACCCCCTATTTGGACTAAGATGAGTTCTACATGTCTATCATTTGAACAAAAAAGTTCCCCAATAGGAAATATGGGGTGCATGCATTCTACAGTGGGTGGATTTTGACCTGCCGAGATTTGCATGCACCCCCCACTTGGACCAGTATAACTGCTACATGTCTATAGTTCACATTATTGACTTTAAAGACATCCATCGCTCATGTGGATGTCATCATTTGAACAAAAAAGTTCCCATATAGGAAATATGGGGTGCATGCATTTTATGGCAGGGTGGATTTTGACCTGCCGAGATTTGCATGCACCCCCTATTTGGACTAAGATAACTTCTACATGTCTATAGTTCACATGATTTACTTTAAAGACATCCATCTCTCATGTGGACTTCATCTTTGAACCAAAATAGTTCCCATATTGGAAATATGGGGTGCATGCATTTTACGGCAGGGCGGATTTTGTGCCTGCCGAGATTTGCATGCACCCCCTATTTAGACCAGCGTAATTTCTACATGTCTATAGTTCACATGATTTACTTTGAAGACATCCATCTCTCATGTGGACTTCATCTTTGGACCAAAAAAGTTGTCTTCAGTTTGCTCAGTGTATCCTAGAAGACCAGCCCCTGACCTTAGATACCAGCAAAGGGGCCGTCAACAACATGCGAGAAGAGATTGCCAAAACTCTTCTCCGTGAATCAGGTGTGCTACCGTTTGCCTTCTTTTGTTTGTGTTCAAATTCATTATCAAAGGGACAGTTTGTGGATTTTTTGTCAAATTAATTAACGTTTTTTTTGTGTGCGTGTATGTTTTTTTTTTTAATTAGAATCCCTCAAGAACCTGTGCCACCATTGTGGGTCTGAGGAAACGGACGACATGCTATGGGTAATGACATTAAATTGAACATATCAGAACACATACAGTACTTAACAAGCCAACTTGTACTAATTGTACTTAGTACTATTGTAGTGATAGTAATGCCTACAGTAAAAGACGGATGTGAATAACACCTTAAACTCGGCACAACACCGGAAAGCGTTTTTTCAGGTGGAGGCTGCCGTGATTAGTCGGTGCGGGGAAAGAAAGCAGCGAGCTGCCTGCTCCAAGTAAATCCTTATTAGGACGGCAGAGACGGTGAGTTTAACCTGCTGTGTTTCTGACTGTACTCTACTCTTGTCTATTTTGGCAATAGTGGCATAGTCTTCCACGCCCCGTGGTGTGGGAAAGGTAAACAAGAATGGGAATGATTTCGATAATTACTAGCTTTAAAGCTATTCACCTATCTAAAGCTAGAGACGTTAAGGGACGCTTTGACGCGTTGCGAAAGGCTCTTTAAAATGATGTGAAGTCAAAGAAAATGTGTTTTAACTTGGCACTGTGCCTTTATGGGGAACTCTTAGTACTTGTACTTGTACTTGTGCAAAGACGCTGTATGTATTGTAGTTGTATTGCAGCTTTCTGTGTGTCTGCATGTGTTGCATGTGTAGTAGCTTGCAGTGGACACTGCTGCTGTTGCAGTATTGTGAGTTACATAACAGGTTGTCCTCTGCACTGTACTTCTATCCAAGATTAAGAAGGCTGGCTGTACTCTGTAGGGCTCCCTCTTGTGTGACATGAGGATCAAGATCTTTAGAAGGGTCTAAAAAAAGTTTGCTGTTTCACCTGAGGTAGTCTTTCGGCAACAATCGTTGTCATTAAAAACATTTGTCAGGTCAGAGGTTCCGGTGTTGGAAGAGCGGGACAACGATATGACGTGTGGACAGTACTTGGACTTTTGGCTTATTTTGACTGTTTTGATGGTTTTATGTAGGGCTGCAACAAACCGTTATTTTCACGATGTCTTGTTTTGGCTTAAACACAAAAATAATAGGTCTGCGAAATGAAGAAATATTCACAATTGAGAGGCTGGATTAATCGATGAATCATTGCAGCTCTACTTTTATGAAAGGTCTCAGACACCGGATGTCGAACTTGGCTCATCAAGATGAGCTATCAGTTTCACTTTTTCTGCCAATGGTGATGCTGCCCTTGAGTGATGACGTGCTGAACTATATTGAATATCAGTACCTAGGTACTAGTATTTACCTAGCACCCATGTAATTGGAGTGAAACCTATACTACATTGCTCGTGCACCTGGACCACATCTTCCAAGGGGAAGGGAACATGGACTCAGTACTCGCATTACCCGCACAGACTTGGCTTTAGGTGCCAAAGTGGGCCCAAGGACAGCATGGTGAGGGTGCACCCATACAGACCTGCTATAGACCAGAAAAGGCCTTGCCCAAATTCTTCCCACAAAATTGGACGCAGAAAATTGTCAGAAATGTCTTGGTGAAAGGAAGAATTAAAACAGAGAGATGACAATAATGTCTGACTGATGAATGAAAGTGTTGTCCAATTCATTCATTCATTCGTTCATTTTCTACCACCTATCCACCTACCACCTGGCCACCAGTCCACCCTGGACTGGTGGCCAGCCAATCCCAGGGCACATATAGACAAACAACCATTCACACTCACATTCATACCTATGGACAATTTGGAGTGGCCAATTAACCTAGCATGTTTTTGGAATGTGGGAGGAAACCGGAGTACCCGGAGAAAAGCCACGCATGCACGGGGAGAACATGCAAACTCCACACAGAGATGGCCGAGGGTGGAATTGAACTTGGGTCTCCTAGCTGTGAGACCTGCGCGCTAACCACTTCCATGTCGTGCAGCCCCGTGGTGTTCAATTGTTAATTTGATTGTTGTGATCCCAAAGACCTGACCTGCAGTGTTTTTTATCAGCAGGCGTTAGCGACTGCTTTTTAGACCCTTCACATGTGAACTTGCAGTTTGCTGTGACTGCTAAGAGTGGCTTAATTGAACTAATTCATTACAGTAATCCCTCGTTTAATAGGGTTAATTGGATCCAGACCCGACCGTGATAGGTGAATTTCCACAGGATTCCTTATTTAGAAATGGAATATTTTTCTAGTTAGAGGATTGAAAACCTGTTTACGACCTTCTAAATACATTTTTAACATTATTAGAGCACTCCAAACATGACATAAAGCTAAATATATGTATCTAGCAAAATACATTTGCATAGTAGAAATGTATATTTTTTTCTTGTGACACTGGTCTCCGATCTCTTTTTTTTTTTTTTTTTTCTCCGTTATGCATGATTTCAGGCGAAGCTACAAAATGTTTGTGCAAGTCAATTCCAGCACCTGCTTGTTGAAGCATGTGATTGTCTCGCTGTCACAGGGTGTTAGGATTACTCGTTTTGTGAGTGAATGTGTGTCAAGTTATTGTGCACTATTGGCTGCTCATACTTTGGCTGAGCGTTGGTACGACTGATGAGGTCAAATACACCAGAATATGTATTCTCATTCATATTCAAAGTAAAAATGCTATGTTTATCACACAGTGAAAACTTGGCTAGCATACAGAAAAAAATGCATATTTTAGCAAATGTTACATATCTTTTTACAGAAATTAAGCATTTTCATGCTTGAAAATGGATGACTGAAGTAGAATACAAAAGTCGGTGCGATTCGGAGTGAAAATAACACTGTGTGGTTGATTTTTGTGGGCAGCGGATTTGGGACGCAAATGTACTACTTCTATGAATATATATTGTTTTGAGAAGCAAAATGCTTAACTTAAGAGGCCCCAGCAACTAGCTGTAGCTACTTTCCTCCACAATGAAAACCAACCAGAACTCGGTTAATCAGATGTAGTAGGGGAATCGTCACTGTTGATGCACTACACTGCTGATGGGGATACAGCTTTGTGTCAAAAAAATCTGAACTATCCCTTTAACAAAATGCAGAAGGAAGGAATTGGAGTGAGACAAATCATTTTTTGAGTTAGCAATTTATTGCAAACAACCATGAAAGTGAAATAGGCTCTTCATCAAAAGTCAAAGTCCTGGCAAATTGTGGTCATTTTCTGTCAGGTATTCACACTGTCATGATCTCTTGATGGCAAAGGCAGAAAAGCTTTCTCTCTTTGAATATGGTCGGGTTGTTGACCTACATTTCTGAGGTTGAACATAAGGCATTTGAAACTTCTTCAAAGATCCTGAGGATTATGGAACAAAAAAAGTCAAGAGGTAGAGCCCAGGAAGTGTATATTTTCTGCCTGTCAAGACGCGGGACAATCCGGGGCTAAAAGGACGGTTGTTACTGGTGCGGAGTGCCGTCCAGTAACAAAAGTTTTAACAACACCTGAGATGTTTTCCAGACGGCACAGTGGAGGGGGGACCTTCACAATATTGGATGATTTTTCCTTCTGTGGAACATTGGCGCTTCGGGTTGTGCAGGGGTGTCAAACGGTGGGTTGCTATGTGGCGATGTTTCCGGGGCATCCCTCATGATTGAAGGCTCTTGTCTGTGTGGTAAAGACTGGCTTTTTCAACAGGACAGCGCTGCCATCCTGTATGCCCCCCATCTAAATGTAATTGACAACATTTGGGTACATACACAAGGGAAGTTACCCAAAAATGGACATCAGCGAAATTCCCTCCTGGAAACACTGGCATCAAACCAAATACATTTTGGAGGTGATTAACAAGAATGATGGAGCTGCTTATTAGGGCTTTTTTGAGACATCTTGAGCTTTTGATCATCTGATGAACAGCCTGTTTCACTTCCCGTGTCCAGGAAAAAGGGAAGAGGCAGTAACTGCTTGGCAACAGCCAGCAGAAACAATGGCTGCTATGTTTTGGTGGTTGAGGGTGGTGCTCCATAGGAGTTGGGTTACCTGGTCCACCAACGCAGGAGGTCTACTGTGGCAACACCTCCAACTCATGACGCAGTCATCCTCCCACACTGGACTTGTGTGTGTGTGTGTGTGTGCTCCTCAACACACCATTTTCTGCACGCTTAGAATTGCAAAAAGAGTATCCCTCCCCAGCCCTGTCTCTCCTTCCCTCTGCAGACCACGTCACATACTGCGTAGTCTTCCCCTCGCCTGCGTATACGTGCCTCCACACACCACTTATAATGGGAAACGAGCGAGGGCTGTGCGTGTGTGTGGGGAGGAATGAGTATGCGAGTACAGATAGCTGAGTGTTGGCTGGACTAAAGCAAGGAGAGTAAGACATCTGAAGGAGATGCCATTATTTTCTTTTTTGGGACTATTCAGCCTGAAAGGAACGCCGAGCTGTAAGTTAAAGCTCTATTAAGAGTTACGTTCCGGATAAGCACACGTGCCTGTGTGTGTTTTCAACATCACTCGCATGTGTGTATGTGTGTTCACATACTAGCGCACCGGCGAATGGTCCATGTAGTTTGAAATGTTTTATATGATATGACATGTTGTTCAACACCCAAGCCTCGTTCTCTCATGTCAATGGTCATCATTACAATAGATTGGTATCCGGATGCGGATGGTGATGCCAGTATGAATGTCGTGTGACTGCGCAGAAGGAGTGATCATCCGTCTTTTCACTACCAACTTGCCTTTTATTGCTTCTGGAGGCCTTGTCACAATGATTGTGCTTGGGTGCTTCAAACTAAACATACACTTACATACGTACAGTCAATACACATGACGTGGTCCGTGAGGACCAAGCACCTCTTTATTTGACAGGAGAAATCATGAGCAATGAAAAAACTCCATTGGAAATTTCAGGAGGTCATTACTCAGTATAAAAGGCTGACACATGGTGTCATCACTAAACTCATCACACAGCAACTAAACACTCAGAATGTACTGTATATCTAAAAATATAAGAAACATATACAATACAATTTCAAAAATAAAAAAAATCCATAATGCATTTCATTGGAGGACAAGGGGCGTAGAAAATGAATGAAATACTGTCTCTATCCACCAGAGGGAGCTTGAGGTGCCAGATCCCAGAGGGAGGCTGACATCCCCCCCAGATGCCCCAGCAGGCATCAATGAATGCTTTGCATGCTTTCGGATTCAATGCATTATGGGAAAACTATAAAATATATATGTTTTTCCCTTTTAAACTAATATTAGTACTTGTTTGTATATTTCTTAGTTGTACCTTTTGAGTGTTAAGTTGCTGTGTGATGATTTTAGCCTTTTATTTAAGATTACACTGGGAAATGTTTTTGAAACACAATTCTATTTGGTTATTATTCATAGGCCCGCACTTTTTATTCGATTAATCATTTAAATTAATACTACCACACAGCTGACATCACTCCTACTCCTTGCTATTGTTGGCACACACTGTTGTTGTGGTCGTGTATTTTGACATGATTCGTTTCTTGAATTCAATAGTGTTTCACACCTCAATACAGTAACCCAAAATGGAGTCAAAGGAAGTTCCAAGTGCCACAATTTTGATAAAGAAGGTGAGAAACACTATATTGCTATATCTGTGTGGTGTCTCGCTGCCGCATCGTGTCTTTGGGAACAGACCTCTTCAATGGAAGTGAAAGTAATTAAGATTTCAATTTTGATTCGATTCAGGTTTCCATTTTGTTAAAAACCCAAGGATGCTAAGAAGGAAGGACATTTTCTGATTTAAAAAAATACAGATTCCGGAGTGTATAAATAAAACAACAAGACCCTGGCCGTATTGTACGCTAACTTTAGGTTAAGGTTAACCAAAAAACACCTTCACTGGGGCAGACGGTAACTTGAGATTCCACCGTAATCCTATCGTTGCTGATATCGGACTGATCCGATATCAATAATGGATGGGGGCACCTTCTATCGGAGAGATCAGGTTGGGGGGCACAGGTGTCTGAACAATGCAAAGCTGAGGAGACTCTCTGTCTTAAAGCAGATTGTATTCATTTATTATTATTATTATTATTCCACAGTATCAGTAAATAACAGAGTTTCTTGCTGTTGCATTTTGGTTGCAGCAGTGAGCCGCAGTACAGCTCGGACTGTATGAACACTTCTGACCATGTATGGCCTGATCTGCTCTGGACTGTTGTTTCAGTGAGGGCGACCACTTGGTGCCACCTCACTCTCTATGCAAGACTGTGGAGCTTGACTGCTGTCCCCTACAATGCAGCCTGGGTGCGTGGTTCATTGCAGGCAAGTGTTGGGCTGCGATACAAGCACCATGCTGTACTGTGACGCAGTGCTGAGCATTGCCAACAGCATTGCTGTGAAGGTCTGCCTGCTGCATACAAAAAAGGATCATTAAATATGATAGTATTTGACATTATAGAAAGACAGTACATGTATGTACAGTATATAGCATTAGTGCCAGCTATTGCAGGTTTGAATTATCTCAGCCACAATAACATTTTCTACTGCTTATCCTCACGAGCGTTTCGGGGGGTGCTGGAGTCTATGCCAGCTGTCTTCGGGCGAGAGGCGGGGTACACCCTGGACTGGTGGCCAGCCAATCCCAGGGCACATATAGACAAACAACCATTCACACTCACATTCATACCTATATGGACATGGCATGAGCACAAGTTTTATTGGTCTTAAATACCTTAGTTGATGTAATAATGTCTACTGAATGAGGTAATAGGAGTGTAAAGGTGGCTATAGGGGTGTTATTTCATGTGTAGAGGGCTCTAATGTGAAAAAACATATTTAGAAGACCATAAACAGGTTTTCTATGCCATAACATTGTAATAATAAAAATATTACATAAAAGAATGTCTCACATGCAGATTTAATGTACATAATACCACATAATACACATCACACGTGTGTGCTGCTTTCCAACAGTCCCTTTTTGCAAATTTTGATCCAAAATTGAGGTGAATGTCAACTTGTGGATTTTAGTCATTTGTTTTACTGTACTTTTTATAACGTGCACTTTAACGATGGCCCAAAATTCGAATGTGGATGAAGTACTGTACTTGTCATGGACCTTTCTTGACTATTTTTCTCCAGAAAGACACTATGTCCGCTGTTCATGTGGTTCAAATGCTGACATGATTTCAAATAATAGTGCCTCATGACCATGTAAGGTATTTTTGGAGATCAGTTCCAACAAATGTTGACATATTGTTGCTGAAACACTTAATGCCGTTTTTAGATGAAGGGCTTTCTCCCCTGTCACATATTCCCTCTTGACCGTTTCCCTTGTTGACTCCATCCAAGCCGACATTATCTTGACAAGTGTGTCACTCACCGATAGCTAATAAAGTGGAAGCTTGAGTTCATAGTTGCACAGTCACAGTCAATGAGGCCCTGGAGGCTGATGTTGCAAGTGACCGACAGGAACGGCTGAAAGGAGGTTGATGGCTGTTAGTTCAACAATGTGAGCCAGAAAGTCGTTTCATAGAAGCAGCTTTATAGTCTTTGAATTATTATTACTGATGAGCTTACTAAAAAGTGAATGAAAACGAGGTTGCAGAGATTTCCAGCATTATCAAACTCAGTTTGGACTACAATTAGGAACAGATGAAGGTGACGTGACAAGCATATTGCAGCTACACACACACACACACACACACACACCAAAGGAAAACCAGGCTCATTTTACTCTGTTGATCCTGACAAATATTGTGTGGTACGAAATTTGACCAACCCAACCTTGCAGCAGCATCTTGCCGTGTAGTGTGAAGGAGGTTGCTCATTGAAGGGTAACGTTCATGAGTGCACATACGTGCACATGCATGCACACACACAGTTAAGTTGCAAATGTGAGAAATAGTTTATGGTGGTATATTTGTAAAAAAAAATATTTTCATACAAAACAATTTTTTAAATATTTTGTATATTTTTCTTTTTTTGTTGAAACTTACCTTTGTTCAACTGCTGAAAAAACACACAGTTTTCAACACGCAGGGTTTTTTTCTGCCAAAAAGTGAGAGTCCAATCACAGTATTCTGTGCGCCTTGAAAACTCAGTCCACATAATGAAAAACGGCCGGTTTCCATTTTGACAGAGAGGGACAGCTTTTGAAAAATGGCTGGGATTGAATGATTTACCATGTTTCCTTTCCTCCGCTCTTTTTTTCAGATTATATGAAGAATATCATATATGAGGCCTGTGTTCAGTTCTCCACTGACGAAGAGTAATGACACACAGCACTTCTGGATATGCTGCAGTCCTGTGAATTGAGGTGAAGTTAAAGGAAGATGACACCAAAGATGAATCAATAGCTCCAAACTATCAAATATTGTAATGGATTGGGCTTTTGACCAAATACAAAGCTAGAGCCTACAAATGGGTACAGGAGCCATGCTAAAGGTGTGAAGATTGGTGAAAACCTGCACCACCAGAAGCAAGATGAGCGTCTGTGAGCCCTGTGTGAGAGTCACTGATGTAGGAACGAGAGAGATAAGTATGAGACTCCCTCTTGAAAGTGCAGGAGACCACAATGGAAATGCTTTTTCAGCGTGCTCCACTCCTTCTTCGTCATCCTCGTCCTGTGTGGGAGAGTCTCCAGAGTCGGTGCACGCTCGGAGCAGCATCAGCGGCGGGCGTACTGTCAGCCCACACGATGAAATACTCCAAGTCACCCTGACCACAACGTTAATGACCCAAACCCAAGGCATTGTTGAAGATGTCCTTTTCAACCGTGTGCAGGAGGACAAAAGTAAATTAGCCCAAAACAACGATGCTATGGCAAATGAGCAGTCAGATTCCAATGACAACTCGATATCCATCTACCTTGATGCCAGCACTGGAGAACACCAAGAAACCTGGAATGACAATGCCAGCTTCGCCCTGTCCTTGACCTCCGACACTGTTGACCACGGTGATCTTTGTAACAGCAGACTTGGATCATCCACTCCGGGTTCCGAGACCACAGCAATTCTCGCAGATGTAGACGACGACGATGGTGATGATGAAGCTCTGTTTGTGTCATTCAGCTCCGAACCTGGTGTACGGGGACCCAGCACAACGCTTACAAAGCCCCAGAGCGAGGGCGCTGGAGCTATGAGTGTAGCTTCTGAGCCAAGGTCAGAGATGCTGGTAGAAGACAGACAGGATGTCTGTCCCCTGGTTCCACTTCACATAAAACCTGAGGACAGTCGTGATGCCGCCTCTCAATCATGTCTCATGCCCTCTGCTATCTCTGCTCTCCAAGACGATAAGGACACTGGCGCTCTTTCACATTGTGCTGGAAGGCTTGTGATGGTCCCTCAACTGCGCAGCCATCAAAGCAGTCTAAACCTCAAAGCAGACGTTTCAGATTCACCCAAGGCGACTGCTTCCAAAGTTTCAAATCATGAGAAGAAGAGATTTCCTAAACTAGGCTTTAAAAACCCTAAACTTGGGCCCCAGTCTACAAATTCCTCACCAAAAGTACTTGGACAGGTATTGTAGGTTTGATTATTCACATACAGTGGCACCTTGGTTAGCATACATTTTTCGGTTAGCGTACAGTACTACACACATTTTACCATGTTGTTAATACACTATACTGTATTCTTACCTTAACCTCACTGAATCCGTTGCGGCTCGGGCCCTGATCCAGTCCGGCTTGCCGCAAAGTGCCACCCACACTGACTCCGGTTGACGCAAACCCACAGCTTGACCAGAGTGTGCTCCGGCATCTGGGAAAAAAAAGGTTCAACCCCAAAAGGATTCTTTCCGTTGTGCCCCGGCTGCACCGCACGGAGCTAGCGTGAGCCTCCAACAGGGATTTCAATCTCGCTGAATGTTTCCGGCCGCCGCAACAGATTCAGTGTGAGGTTGGGGTTAGTGTATTTTTTAATCCCAAAACATGCTTGATAGCAACCGAGTAGCTGCTATACCTGGAAAAACAAGTCTCAAAGAAAAACATGTTCTTAAATGGTCATTTTACGATTAGAGTTTTTGCATGTATAAAACAATTGTCAACGTATAAACGATGCATGAAAGCAAAAAATGAACATTTAAGGTTTTACCTTCACTGAAGACATGATTGCTGCCGAAGACGCAATGTGGCAACACGGACACCAGCTATGTTTTGCTATGAGTTATTGCTTGAATTCGATATTACTTCTCATCTTCTTTATGAAAATATTGGCACTTAGTACAACTTTCTTTGGGTCCATTTTGGCTTATTTTGCAGCCGTTCTCACAAAAAAAGCAGAGACTTGAGGTGAGAGACACTATTAAATTCAAGAAATAACTCATAGCAAAACCTGAAGGTGGCGTCTGTGTTGATCTCGCTGCCATACTGTGACTTTGGCAACAATCTCCTATTCAGGGAAGGCAAAGTAACCTTAAACGTTCATTTATCTCTTTCATTCATCATTTCTATGCAAGTAGAATTGTTGTCTCTTGTAAAACTGTAATGGTGAAAGTATAAAAGCGTCTTTCTTATGTGAAAAATTGTTTGGCTTGGAGTCGGACCCTCTGGAGCTGATTCATGATGCTACCCAAAGTCCCACTGTCCTGTTTGTTTATTTCAACGTTTCTTGTGCTGAGCCTTTCTTTTCTTATTGTAGAATAAAGCGTATTCAACAATTGGGAGAAATACTGTTCCCAGGAAGAATGAAGTGGAGCCCTGTCATGGGGATAAAAGGCCAAGACCATCCGCTGGTACCGTCAGAGTGGCTCTGGGGTTTAAACCCATGCGAGGACAGAGCAGTAACTTCGAAAGCGGCCCCAGGACAGCAACCAGTGCCTCTACAAAGTGGAAAAGGCAGCGTGCAAGCTTCAGTAGAATAGCTTCAGACTGCCCCAGCGCCGTGGACTCTGAGGTGACTGCGGAAAAACTCACAAAGGTGGTCCAAGAAATGTCACCTTCACCAAGTGAGGTACCTGGTGAAGAATGTGTAGAGGGGACTGCTGAAGGCCCACCGACTCTGGCCAATGTGGAAAAACCAGGAAATCATGGTTTGGTAAGTATGCTTTTAATAAAGACATGTGCTAAAATAATCATGGAACATCTAAATGAGATTTAGGAAGAGGCTGTGCGGTCCCTGTGGAATAGTTTAGGATTGCCATCAGCTGGAACATATGATTAGTGGTAGCGTATGGACATTGTATGTTGGGTGGGGATGGAGTCATTCTTGGCTCCACTTCACACACGCCTGATATACTATTATCATACATTAACGTCATTGAAGCCAAGTAGGATGAAAATGATCATTAGAAGACGAAGGATGAATATGTTTACTAAAGCGCCGCTGCATGCACATGCACACGTCGATGGGCACCTCCAATCCAGCGCGTGGATGAGGGCGTGGTCTGTGTCCGGTCCACGTTGACAGTAATCCCTTGCTCCTTCACGCTCTGAATTTTGCGGCTGCATTTTTTTTCAAAAATAGATGAAGACATCATGCTGTTTTGTAGTTGAACAATATCTGCTCCAAATGTTAATTTTGTATATTGTCGTCCTTTGCAGTATAAAGGTTCCATTATCGTGTTTTTTTCCAAAATGAATAAATAGTTGCTGTTTCATAGTTGACGATGACGCATTATTAGTCAAAAAATATTGAAAGACAAAGGTATATGTCATATTCTGGCCACTAGGCATCAGTAAATTTTTATTGCAGCGGTCCTGAAATAGTGGGGCGGTCTTAGTGAACTGTCGGGGGGGGGGGGGGGGGGGTGAGTACTTCAATGTTACTGCAGACGCATACAAATATATTGTACTCAACATGCAATTTGAATCTTGAATACAGCTCTTCATGTTCCTGGTTTCAGTTTGGAGTTCAGTCTGTCCAGTACAGATGAACAAATAGATTTCTCAACAGGGGTTGGGGAGGGGGGTTGGGGTTATGAAAACAAATCTGTCCCCCAGGGGGGCGTGACAGAACACAATGGAGAACCACTGCATTATTGAGACATGACATTAGATTACCGTCACACTGCATGGGATCAGCCATGGCATGTCCCTCATGATGGAGTGAAAAGATGTTCTCCTCCCATTCAGTGTGGAAGTGGTACATTTTTGTCTGCTTTTTCATTCGTCCCCTCTCTGTTTTAACCCATTTCTTAAGTTTAGAACACAGTAAATAAATCGAAAGCAAACTAAGGTGACTGTATGGGTGTTATTTCATGTCTAGAGGACTCTAATAATATGAAAAACCATATTTAGAAGGTTGTAAACAGGTTTTCTGTGCTAACAGCAAAAGTAAATGGGGAATCCTGCGTCGCCGAAATTCACTTATCACGGTCTGGTGTGGAAGCAGTTAACTGTGATAAACAAGGGATTACTGTATATGTGAGTGCTGCTTTTGCTGTGCCTTCTAAAGACCTGCCATCCACTGACTGGCTGAAAACCTGCCCCGGCTCGTCTAGCAGAGGGTGTGTCCAAGACACGTCAGCTGTAATTTATGCATAGACTAACTATACGTGTACATACATGAGACAGCTATGTGCTACTGCATGTGACAAGTGCACTTACTTCTTTGGGGGATTTTTGTTGATAGCTTATTTGGGTTTGTTTTGGTTATTGTTGGAATAAATCCTCTTGCGGCATATTGTGATCTTTCTAGTCTGGAGAAACATTCAAATGATAATGTGTACATTTGAATATCAAGCAGATATTCATTTAGATCCATCTGAGCTTGCATGTTCGCCACGTTAATTAAGTGAGTGTACTTAGGAAGGCAAGAGTAAAGTCCACTAACTTAAATGCGATACATACTGAGAGCAAGGAGGACACAAAGACACTACTACACACTTGACAGCTTCTACAAGAGTAGTTTTGGGTAAGATGGATTGATGGAGTTCTTGCCAGAACCTGGAAGTTAAAGACAATTGGAATCCTACAACCCCTTTTGTTTGTAGCACAATTTTCCTCCCTTCTTTTTTTTCTTCTCTTTCTCCTCCTCCTCTCCGTCTGTCTTGGCACACGCACACACAAACACACACACACACACACACACACACACACACACACACACACACACACACACACACACTGTCCTTCACTCCTCCCCTCTGCTCCTTCACCACCTCCCTCGTTTCCCTCCAGTCCACATTTGTGACTGTGAAAGGGGAATGGCTAACACCATGGTCTCAGTGCGCAGCTCTGAGCTGGGGACCCTTGGCTGGAGCTCGGTCACTAAGAGTCAACTGTTCCTCCAGAAGGTCTCCAAACTGGGGCCCATTGCAAGGCAGCAGGGAAAAAGCAGCAGACTCGATAAGGCACCACCTCCGGCAACTCGACCTCCAGCACCGGGGAGCCCCAAGCCCCGGCGAACTCACACTGATGGAGCCATGTTAAGAGACGTTGGCCAGGGTGCAGGGGATGGATCTCCAATGAGAGTCAAACACTTGCAGACCCTGGGTGAGTCCAAGCTCAGCTATTTCAGCACCCGTAATTTACTTGACTTTACGAAAGCTGACATCAGAACCTCCACACCACACCAGTACAGTCCAACCTATCTGCGTGCATATGAGCACACGTGTGTGTGCATGTGTGTGTAATGGAACAAGAAGGAACGTTCCTCTCAGTATCAGGTTCAGGAAATGAGCTGCTGGTTCAAATACCTTCCAGACACACAATGTTGTCTGCAAATGACACATTTGTGATGGCAACACTTGCAAACATGACACAAGCTGCTGACTGACACACCATGCAGAAAACACAAACAGGTCTGGGTGCTCTGAATATGCAGAAGCTCATTTAACACGCATTGTTGCTGCGTGTGAGCATACATCTAAAGGAGTATAACAACACATTTGTTTTTCTTCTGCTTTATGACATCCTTTTGTACTTGCTCCTCGGTTTTCAAACACCCCAGGTTTCATATTATTTGGTTGTTGACTACAGTTTTGGACAAAATTCTGCTTCTGTTCTCTCTCACTGTCTCGTTATCGTACAATATTGTGCAATTAAATGTGCAGTTCATTGACTCCAGACCTGACAGAATATTTTAGTCGTTTTTTTTTGGTTTACGACCTTATAAATACTGATTTTGACGTTATTGGAGTCCTCGAGACATTAAAGAAGTCACCTTTACACTCCCATTATCCAATATAGTAGACATAATAAGAGAAAATAAGACATAAGTGAGACTTGTGCTTGTGTGTGTGTTGCTGAAACTGTGGGAGCTGAGTGGTGGGGCAAACAGGAAGGGATGTCACGAGTTCAGAGTTAAGTTTTTTTTTAACTTGGTGGGGGTTACGGCAGCAGCAGTAGCCAACTTTGAATGTGTCTTCGGAATCACTTATATTTGTATTTTACTTTTTATTTTACTATTGCAACTAAATGAACTATCTTTACCCTACTTTTCGGGTGTTAAGTTGCCGTGTGATGATTTTATAATTCTCTCCTAGATGATGCAATGAGTCAGGCTGTTATATTGCGTAATGACCTCCTGCGATTTCCAGTGTCTTAACGAGCTTGTCATAAGTTCCCATGTAGAGCTACCGTTTTTCTCACTGACGCACGAACGGCACAGTATAAGTGAATAGTAGTAGTGTGAAGTCATGGAGGTGTCACAAGATTAGAACTTAGCCATAAATTAGCTGTACCGCTGTATAAATCGCAGGGTTCATAGTTGAAGAAAAAAGGTAGCGGCAATTTGCACAAGCGGTGTCTAGTTTTGGTGTTTATATCGGTTTTCGGGACAACAGCTACTATCAATGCCAGTCAGCCAGTCTGAGGGCCCTCGACATAAACGGGTACCAGCGGGTTTGTATGCTTCTGTAAAATGAAACCTCTTTGTTGTGAAGTTCACATTCTGATGGACAATGCCTTCGTTTGTCCTGACATTGCTGATCCACAAGAACAAACTGCCGCCTCTGGACCGCAGACTTATATCTCCATCAATAGATTCTTTTGTGTGTGTGTGTGTGTGTGTGTGCATGTGTGTGCATGTGTGTATGTGTGCGGGTATTCTGAAGGAAGTGACTTTGCTGCTTAAGAGTTGGAGTTTCAGATTGGCATGTTTTTTTTATTATGGATTTTAATAGGGATTACTATGCCTGTTGTGAGATCATTGTTTGTGTAGCATTATAGAGTGTGCATACGTTACGTAGTACGTAGTTCATACGCGGTAAGTCGGGGTCTGCAGCCCGTAGCTCCTGAGCTGCTAGTAGCTCCTAACCACTTTTCAAGTCGCACACCAAAGGGTTTATTCATATATTATCAACTTCTATATCGACAAACAGTGGAGTTCGCCGGTAGTCCGGAAGTCTTCAGGAACACTTGGGAGTGTACCAATCACAACGCAGTATGCATGCCTGGTAGCGGTCCATGGGTGGAATAATAATAATAATAATACATTTTATTTGTGTAGCGCTTTTCAAAATACTCAAAGACGCTTTACAGAAAAAAATTGAGTTGAATAAAAGCAAGTAAACAGAATAAAAGAATAAATGAAAACAGACCGTTTTTGGAAATCCAAGGAAACACAGCTGGAATAGGTGCAGATTCTGGAAGATCTACAAAGCTTTCTAGAAAGCTTTATTGTGTCTAGCTGCTCTATGGGAGTCCATAACGCAACACAAAGGGCAGAAAAATGAGAACAATAGGTCCCCTTTCAAAGCCAGGCAGGAAAGTGAGAATGGGCATGACGTTTATAGCAGGCATTACTTTGAATATTTTACTTCTTCCATCATGTTAAATTAGTTTTGGGTTGATTTGCTCAGTCTCACTTGACCTAGTGGGCTCGAACAAGAAGACTGTTTTGTGTGCAGAAAAGGTTCAGCTGGAGATTTTGCTTCGTGTGTAAGTTGTAAACCATGAAGAATGTAGTCACTTGAAGGTCCTGGATCGTGTTGTCCAGGTCGAACTACACGTTGATTTCATAGGTAACACAATCCAGCTGGCCTTCCCTGTGCTGTTTCATTTGAACTGAAACGGAATGAAGCCAGATGTTTCCTGCTTGCTGCAGTCGCTAAGTACAAGCTCAACTGCTGCTCTGTTGCTAATGTGACGTAATGCAGCTGAAGTCAACATGTGTAAACACTTTCCCTTTTTGGCTCTTTCCTGCTTTGTCTGACAAAAGTCATGATGAGAAGTCCCTGTGAAAATGTTGAATGAAATTTCAATAGGTCTATTTGGATTGGTTGTAAACATGCAAAAGCAGCAATGTTGTGGTTATGATCCAGTTTTGTAAGATGGAGTTCCTTTCATTACCAATGAGTGGGACATTTTTGTCATTTATTTTGACATTTGTACACACTGTTTTTCTTTGAAAAGGTATGGTAGAACAGGGGTAGACGGACCACCGGTCATTTCCAAATTCCTTTATTAAACCCTCAACATGGACAGTGTCGCCGGCAACATGACTTGTTGCTTTGTGGCACGCTTGAGTCGCCAAAAATAGTCAGATGCCATCTATGGCTTGTACAAAAAAGCCACCCAAACAACAAAACATGCAATAATACGCATGCCAAAAAATACATATATTCATGTATCTTGTGGTACTCTTTCCGCCAACATTTTGCCATTTTTATTGCATTTTTGCTAAATTGCAAATTTTTTAACCCAATGTGGCCCACCCTTGATGGTAGAAGGTACAAATTCTGTTCATTACCAAACCTGAATCAGTTAAAAGAGGAGTTTATAATAAACAACACAAACTTATGCATTGCAGGTGTATCAAAATCCCGCACCCCGACTTCATCAACCACACCGGGACCTTCACATTCCAGCTCCAGATCCACAGCGGCCCTGCAACCAGCATGTGGGCGACCCCTCTTAAATGCGCCATCAAAACTTCCTGTGAAAGGATTACATTCCAGCCTTGGTTCTTCACGGCTGGGATGCAAAGAGAACTACGCCTCATGCAAAGGTGGGTTTGAAACGCTGCATCCAAAACACACGCATTGTTTGTGGAGTATACAGTATGCGATGAATGTCTCCCACTTACCGCCCTGTACCACTTTCTGTCCTGTGGGTGTGTTTGAGACAGAGAGGGAGAAACACACAATACAGGAGGTGGAGAACACAAACGCTTGTATAAACAATCATCTGTTTTTAAAACAATAATGGAACATGAAACCTGGAGTGAAACTATTAGGTCAAAGGTAGGGAACCTATGGCTCGGGAGCCAGGTAGGGCTCTTTTGATGACTGTATCTGGCTCTCAAGCATTTACCACAATAAAAAATTATTTTTGCTAAAAAATTAAAGTAAACATCACAGAAATGACTGTTAAAAATAATATTCAAAATCAACAACTTTCTTATGCATTTTAATCCGTCCATCTATTTTCTACTGCAATATGGCCGACCACATCCATCTTTCTTGAAGATATTTTCCAGGTCAAACACCAAAACTCGATTATTACTGGGTAATGCGGTAGTCTACCTCGGTCATTGAGATGTCAAAAAAACATGTAAATGTAAACTTTCCTCCTTTAGTCAAATAGTCACCTAGCTAAAGCTGCAGAAGCAAGCCTTCTGACGAAGATGGCCAAAAGAATTAAATATACTGAGTACGGTGCAAAACCATGCAGCAGCAGAAGTTGCATTAATGGCAGCAAGTATTTGATTTATTATTAGACACTGCGCTGCTCACGAAAGTATGCTGGCCACACCCCATTGGCGTGGGGTAGTGTGCCTGGTCTACGTAATTAGAGCCCATTATATCTAAAACTGTTGGTCTTACATAAAAATGCACACATTTTATTGCATTCAATGTTTAAAAAAATGTATATGGCTCTCACAGATACACATTTTAAAATATCTGGCCTTCATGGCTCTTGTAGCCAAAAAGGTTCCCGACCCCTGTATTAGGTTGTGCATCAGTGGTGTTGTTTGCTGTGGGAGTCTTAAATGGAAATCGTGAATGGTCAAATAAAACAATTATCAAATGATATGACATACAGAGGTGTGAAAAAGTGTTTGCATGTTTGTCACACTTAAATGTTTCAAACAGATTTGAATATTATAGTCAATGACGACACAACTGACACAAAATTCCGTTTTTAAATGTAACTTTTTATTATTAAGGGAGAAAAGAATCCAGGCCTACAGTACATGGCCCTGTGTGAACATGTGATTGCACACCTAAGCCACCCTTAGCAACAAGAGCTGCAATCACGTGTTTGCTGTGGACAAATGTTCTCATCTTTGCAGAATTGTTGGAATTCAGCCGCAGTGGAGGCTTTTCCAGCATGAATGTTTTTATATATTCTGTTGGATGAAAAAAATTAAAACTAATTTTGGTTTGGTTCTTTTTACAAGAATAATGTCTTTCCAAATGACTATGCAAAGTTTGTCCCTGGTAAGTCTTTGCTCGTGGTTGTCCTGCATGATCTTTTTATTTCTACCCAACAGAGGATGTCATATTTTAACATTCTCATTGTTGTTTCAGCTTCTCAAACATCCACATGTACCCTGGTTTCACCAGACACCAGATCAGATGAGAGGCTCAGCAAATGCAATCCTCAGACTGGGACAAAACCCATTGGCCCCAGTAGTTCCTGTAACACTGTTATCAACTTGAACAACATTTGTATTACTGCTGTCCCAAAGGCTCCTGCAATGAGAAATCGAGCACAGTCACTGCAGTCCAGAACAAAAGCTTCAGGTAAGCTCACTTGTGATTGTTCATCAAACATATTGGTCATTTCAGTCCCTACATTACCTTCTAAATTGCTGGCAGGTTCGTTGTCGCTAGTCGGCGTTTGTCGGTCGAGCTACCTGTTAACATGGAATTGAGTATTGGTCGTAGAAATTGTGCAAACATAATAAGAGCTCTACGCTTGTTTCAGTATCGTAAGAGCAAAGCCTACAAAGACATTAAGTCACTAAGTGGACTTATTGAATATTTCAGTAGCAAATGGAAAATCATGTTGTTACATATTTTAGAAACTATGTAAATGAATGAAAATCTTCTGAAATGGAAATTGAAATAATAAACTGCATACCGGTAGCTACAGTGCCAGATATGACTGGCTTTCGCTTGTCTCACTTGCAGGGAAACAGTGAATAGGTTTATAGGCACTTAAAAACGTGGCGTAAAACCAGCTTTTAAACATGCATGTAAACATCCTAATTAGATTATGTTTGCCACTGTTTGGTGGCTGAATACTGCACATTATTAGTGAAAACATATTAGGGATGTTCCATCATTTCTGGTACCGGTAATTATCGACCCGATATCAGCATAAAAGTGCGATATCTGTTGTTTTGGTCAAAAAAGCCAATGTCGGACATCCCTAAAAATATGCATGTTTGGGCAAATTCAATGTGTTTTGGGCCTAAATTGAGCATTCATTCATTCATTTTCTACCGCTTATCCTCACGAGGGTCACAGGGGTTGCTGGAGCCTATCCCAGCTGTCTTGGGGCGAAAGGCGGGGTACACCCTGGACTGGTGGCCAGCCAATCCCAGGGCACATATAGACAAACAACCATTCACACTCACATTCATACCTATGGACAATTTGGAGTGGCTAATTAACCTAGCATGTTTTTGGAATGTGGGAGGAAACCGGAGTACCCGGAGAAAAGCCACGCATGCACGGGGAGAACATGCAAACTCCACACAGAGATGGCCGAGGGTGGGACTGAACTCGGGTCTCCTAGCTGTGAGGTGTGTGCGCTAACCACTCCATCACCGTGCAGCCCTAAATTGAGCATTATCAAGCATAAAAACTACTAAATGAAGAAAATACAAGAAAATTCTCACTGGGGTCGCGTGTATGCTACAAGTATATTGTTTATTGTTAACACGTTTGTGGAATGTGGGAGGAAACCGGAGTATTCGGAGAAAACTCCACACAGTGAAGATCGGATCTCCTGACTGTGTGGCCTACAAGCTAACCACACTGTGGTAGATATTCCAGACACCGATATAGATATAGACACTAGATATTCGAATATAAGCCAATGAATTGCAGCCAAGTGTGAAATTGCTAAATGTCTGCTCTATGCTCATTGCGTTTAGCTGTTCAAGCTAATACAGTATGTGTCCATGTTCATTGGTTGTAACGTTACTTCCAATGTGTCTCTCGTGGACGTGGAGAAAACATTTAACTATATTAAAGGCATAAAGGACCGTACACATGAATAGAGGAAGCCTAGGGGTCGTGCTTTGTGACGTGTAAATGTAGCCAGAACACTGCGGCGACATGAATGGTTTCTGTGCGTCGGAAAAGGAGGGCAGCAGTTGAGCCTGGCAGGTAATTGTTCAACGGAGACACACCATGTAGCTTGTACAAGTCCTTTTTAGAGCATAATGACAGCCGAAGCAGCGTTGGCAGGTCTCACGAGGTAAACAAGCGACTAGCTTGAGAATTTGCAAGAAAAGTTGCACAAAAAAGCCCAAAGTCGCCTCTAATACGCTGACCTGGCAACATAGAGCCGGGAGTCTTTGTTTATATGTGACGTCAACCGGAAAAGCAACCCTTTACCCGGGCTGACAGGAGCATGAGCACCACCTAGTGTTGTAGGAGGCACATGGCACAGTGGAAATAGTGCTAAAAGCACACAATAGCTTTAGTCGGACACTAAGGAAGTAAATATAATTTAAAAATGTAATTGTGACTTGGTGATGCTTGTTGAAAGCAGATTGAACCTGCCCTGACTCCCAGCATTTGGGGGGGGATGTAAGAGTTTGACGTCTTCTCTGTCCCTGTAGGTCTGAAGACCCCCTCGGGTAACAATTCCAACACGACAAAGACACTAGCATTTCCTCAAACGGCAAAGATTTCTTCAAGCGTCAGTCAGGAGCTGACAAGGCAGACGTCCCATCCATTGCAAAGAAGTGGCTCTGCAAGACTCGCTCGACTTAACAGCACAGGTACGTCTTCTCCTGCCGTGCTGAGGTGCAGTAAAATACATTTTCTGTTTGCATTGGCACCATCAGAGGGGAACTTGTGCATGACAAATTTTGCACCCAATCTTGGTCTGACTGAAACAGAAAACATATACTGCCACACGGCGCCATTACTCCTACTTGCTAAACATGCTAGTTCACTGTTGTGATCACGTGGGCTCTGCATGCTCATTGCTCGTATCAGAGTGTCAATATATGACATTTTAGATATAGGCCGATATAATTCAATACTGTTTTTTGTTTCCTGATATCGGGCCGATGTCTAACAATATGATGACTAGTGTTCTCTGAAAGCAAATAATAATAATAATGTGGAAAAATAAGGTTTGTCTGCACGCTGGTCGAGTGGTTAGCGGCAGGCCTCACATCTAGGAGACCCAAATTCAATTCCTTGGCCATCTCTGTGTGGAGTTTGCATGTTCTCCCCGTGCATGCCTGGGTTTTCTCCGGGTACTCTGGTTTCCTCCCACATTCCAAAAACATGCTAGGTTAATTAGCCACTCCAAATTGTCCATAGGTATGAATGTGAGTGTGAATGGTTGTTTGTCTATATGTGCCCTGGGATTGGCTGGCCACCAGTCCAGGGTGTACCCCGCCTCTTGCCCAAAGACAGCTGGGATAGGCTCCAGCCCCCCACTGCGACCCTTGTGAGGATAAGCGGTAGAAAAGGAAGGAAGGAATGAAAAATAAGACTTAAGACTAAACCCAGACGTTCCAAATGTGAAGATTGTAAAGAGTTGGTGTTATATTTGTAAAGAAATGAACCCTTTTTGTGTTGTTTGTGTCATGTTGCATATTTGTACATATTTGAGCTGTCATAAAAGCAAGTGAAAGTCATGTTTCAAAAATATCTTTTCACAAAAATCTGTTTTTCCCCCTTTTTATTGTTGTGTGGCTTTATGGGAACAAGGATAAATATAGAAATAGTAGCATCAAAATGTTAGGATGCTGGACAAGGTTGCACAAAAAAGGCAAAAGAACCCAGTCATTGGTTCTGGTAGACTGCAGGAAGGTCCAAGTCCAAGTTTGAGGTGTTTTTCCTGCCATGTGATCAAGTCACAGGTGAAATGTCAGATCGTTTATCTTCTTGGCTGAATAGTCTGCCCACGGCCACATGGTCTCCTCCCACACTTGTTTTGTTTGTCTCCTTCATGCCTTTGTGTCGTCACATCTAAGCTGGGAAAGCAGAGTATCTACCAGACACGGATGATATAGAGGTACACTGAGCGAGAGAATAAATAAAAGAGATTATTCAAATCCCACCCATTCCCCTCCCCCTCCTCTCCCTGCAGTGTTAATAATGATGTGCAGCGTCTTTAAGACCCCCGACAGACCCCACCCGGTCACATCCAGAACATGACATTCTTTGGGACTGAATACAAACAGTTGGACCCGGCTTGGTTCGCATCCAGCATGTAGGAGACGGGCTACTAATCATCTACAGCATCGAGGATTTTCTCTTCTCCGCTTCCACCCCCCCACATCCCCTCCTTCCCCCACACATGCAGCAGTACTGCCTCCCTCTTTCCTCCGCGTTCTCCTGCTCCATCCTTCATCACTGGATTTTTTGCTACCACCTTGGCAGCTTGTGAAATCCACAGCTTTTTTTGGCGCCATTTTCTATTCGTCCTCCATCGTCGTGGCGACTGGAAGACGTACGGATGAGTTTTTGCTTTTCAGCGAGGCCTGTGGCTGAAAGGATTCTCTTCTCTTTATGCTGTTTTTTTGCATTTTTTTAACGGTCTTTGGTCTTTAAATGTCGAAGCTTTTGTAGCAACAAGCCTCATTTTCTCATAGATTGAGGAATTAGAAATTAGATCTTTACAGACTAAAAGACGAAGAATTCCTATTTTTTTTTGGGGGGGGGGGCAAACAGAAGCTCAGACTTTGTAGAAGAATCCAGTAGGCTGCTTGCATTCAACTGAAAAGGATTTCCAGAAAATGTTATGGTCTCCAAGGCTGTCGCTGTCCAACTTCCACGTGAAGCTGACAGCCAAAGGACTTTTCCAAAACCTCCAGCTGCTGTCAGGATACAAGAAGAACACGGTGGTGTTCCACGCAGGTCTGAGAGATGTCCCCCTGTCAATCATTCTTCATCATCTGTCACAGTGGGAGAAAAGTCCAAACTCCTGCAATGATCTGTCCATCCTGTCGTTTGTTTCTATACTTTCCATTTCCATGTGCTTTCAAACTCTGTAAAGAAGAAAGTACAAGCTGCCGTACTATATTCACAATGATAATATTTATTACTACTTTTCTCATCTTTAGCTCAAATCTGCCCTCAAGTCTGCCTCGGCAGCCACTCGCCTTTCGTTGGTTGTCCTGCATGTCATTGGCAGCCATTTGTTTGCTTGTGGAGCAGCTAGCGTAGCCGCCATAGCTGTGTAGCGTACAATAGGGCCGTTGCTTGACTGCCGTGTGTATTTGTGCAAGCTTTCTACACGAGTGCTTCAGCGGTGGCGTGATGAATGGCCTTGACTCTATTCTCCTTGTAGCGGTGCCTATACCACATGACTCACACACGCACACAGGCCGCTGGAAATATCTCGCTTTTACTTATTCATCCTTTAAAAGGAGGGTTTCTTTGTGATGTCTTGGTAGCAGAATTGGTAGACTTTATTTCAATTGGTTTTCTGTCAGCAAATGTTCAATAAGGTTTACATCAGGCCTTTACATACGCCTAATGTTAACCTGATTTATCAGATCTCTTTAATTAACAAAACTGTTCAGCTTCATCCTCATCATCATGCTGCTGTTGCGTTCTAAGAGCTTCCTCCTCCTCTTCCTCCTCCTCTCCCGATCCATCTGAATCCAGCTGCACGTGTTTGGCTGCCCTGTTTTTGCTCGTCTGAGGCCACACACCCACTTCGCCACTGCTCCCTGCCATCAGCCTCAAATGTAGGTTAGAGGAGGCTTTAGTATGCACGTGCATGCCCGTACTAGCACACACACACACACACACACACACACACACACACACACACTGCCCAGTGGTTCAGCTGAGGCTCGTCCAGTGGCGTAAGCTGTAATGCGATGTGGAGTTTTTTGCAGCGGCTGATGAGAGCGTGCGAGGGTGTGTGTCCTGAACTATATTTTCTATTTATACCTCAGTGGGCAAAAACATCTGCTTTTGCATTTCTAATATCATTTTTACAACTGGGTCAATATGTTCTCTGTGAAGATCGAGGCCATTGCTGAAAAAACGTCTGAACCGTGTCCCGAGCCCAAATCCTTTTGTATCGTCTCCAAAAATCTTTTTCATCATTGACCATCTGCACTGTGTACTTTTTAATGTTAATAATACTTGCTGTCATGTTGTATTCCCACCATCCATCGTGATGGACTGATCTGTTTTACATAAATGGACTGTATTTTGAAGCTGAAACGGAAGTGGAATATTTAGGGTAGTTCACTGTGCACAGTCGTGTGACTTCATTTATCAAGTCTCCATTTCTCACTGCTTCCAAAAGATGCATATGACAGCTCGGTTTCAGACATTTTATTGAGACCATCACTTACACATATTTCAAATTAAAAGACTGAAACTTAAAATAACTCATCAATAACTCAAGCAAACTTGTGGCTGTCTGTGCAGTTCATCATAGCGGCATTATCATTATCAGCAGAAAAGAAGTAGTCAATATTACCTCCAAATTCAGCAGTTAGACTTCTAAAGCCAAACACTCATTAAACTGCTTTGGACTGAGCTGGCCAGCAGCCTAAAGCTTCCCAAAGCCCTGACCTCAACCCTAATGCACAATGGCGGTCGATGCCAGCAACCCAAGCGAGTGAAATGAAGTCTGCCATTTTGTCTGTGGTAATGCACTCCTTAATGCACACCCGAGTGCATCACATGCAAGCACTCACACACCATCGATACAGCACAATCCCATCATGCATCTGAGGCAGTCAGAAGGGCGTGCTCTCTTTTGCGGGATGATGTGTGTGTTGTTTTGATACATTAGCCAATGTTGTGTTCATTGCCTTTTCTCTTTTGTTTGTCTGTAGTTGAATTCTAGCTTGTTTTAGGGTCGGGTTGGGGTTGTGGTATTGAACAATTGTTCATGCTGTGATTGTGTGGTCTGTGTGTGCGTAGGGAAGTGCACACCATGTTGAATGTTGTGCCTGTCAGCCACAGAATAAGAGGATGCCGTTCTTTTGCAGTTGACAAAAACAAACCCCGGGATGCACCAACAAGATCCACACCTGCAGCAGGGACCAACCAGAGCCAGCAGGATTCACCACGAGATCTGGTATGCAGTCTTCTGTCTCTCCGTGTCCTTTCCTGCTTGAAATCTCCGACTCTAAAATGCATGTGGGAACATTTTTGCTAGGTACCAGTTACCCCAGTGCCCGTCCCAGCGTCCACCAGCACAGAGTTAGGCTCCGCAGCACCCCCTCTTCTTGGGTGTAAAGCAAGACCCAGGTCACGGTCTAGCCCCAAACACGGAGCCCGTCCGCAGGGCGCATCCAAGCCCAGTGCGGCGGGAGCTAATAGTGCAGACATTGTGTTCACGGCTAAAGAGAATCACCACACGGAACTTGTGGAGAAGAAGAACCAGTCCATAAGCCAGCTTCGGAAGCTTCTTCTCCAAGGCAACAAGAGAGTGGAGGCTCTCGCTACAGTCGTCCAACACCTCTTTATTCAGGTATGTTGCATATATTTTACATTTTTGCAGGTTTTATTTCTAAGGAAAAGAAGCATCCTGTGCCACATGTTTAGAAACTAATTGACTGATTTTTTATCTAAATATTACTTAATTTCTGAAAAATGACGTTTTATTCTTATAATCTCCATAATTAGTCTGTTTATTGGTTGAAAATTCATTCATTCATTCATTTTCTACTGCTTATACTCACGAGGGTCGCAGGGGATGCTGGAGCCTATCCCAGCTGTCTTCGGGCGAGAGGCGGGGACCTGTGATTGGACTGGTGGCCAGCCAATCCCAGGGCACATATAGACAAACAACCATTCACACTCATACCTGTGGCCAATTAACCTAGCATGTACCAAGCATTAACCAAGGAGTACCCGGAGAAAACCCACGCTTGCACGGGGAGAACATGCAAAGTCCACAAAGAGATGGCCGAGGGTGGAATTGAACTCAGGTCTCCTAGCTGTGAGGTCTGCACACTAACCACTCATCCGCCGAGCAGCCCCTTGGTAGAAAATAGTCCACCAATACAGTCAGAGGCAACGTTACATTCATTCAATTTCTATGAGGGTTGCGGGCGTGCTGGAGCCTATCCCACTTGTCTTCGAGCGGGAGGCGGGAAACTGAAGTACCCGGAGAAAACCCACGCATGCATGGAGAGAACATACAAACTCCACACAGAGATGGCCGAGGGTGCAATTGAACTCAGGTCTCCTAGTGTACTAACCACTAGTCCACCGTGCAGCCTCTGCATGTTTTATTGATGGTAGATACAGTACAGTAATACAGTACTCTGGTCTGCGGAAGCAACCTCGCCAAGCCAGTACAAAGTAGTGTTGGTTGTCCAGTAGATAACAACACGTGTTACTGGTTGATATTTGCACGAGTTGTTACGTCGAAGCTGATTCCATCTTTGCATTCCATCGTTCCTGTTCACCATGTTGGAACAAAGCATCCTATCATTAACTCAACAGCAGCCGTGTTGCCATTCGGGGCGTTTCAAGGTGTGTTCATGAAGTGAGAGTGACTTAATGGCTCGTTTTATTCTGAGATCACACCCATTAACGCATGAAGCCGCTAGGCAGCTTGTTAGTTCCTTTGAACTTCAATTCAAAATGGCGGAATTCTCAGACCAACCCATACATGGAGTACAGTGGAATCACGGTTAGTGTTTCTGTTCACATTGAAAATGTCCGCCCAAATTTGACATCTGACTGCATACATTCTCTGGTTAGCATACAGTAATGCTAAGAGTCCACTGGGCCGACGCCAGTTGATGCCAGTTCGCGCCAATGGAATTTGCTGTGGCGCCTAGTGTCGCCAATAAGGTGCCTAGTGGCGTGCAGTGGCTCAAACTGCCTACCAACTGGTTTATGGTGGCCCGTAACGGCGGCAAAAACCAAGAAGAACCAAACGTCACAAACAAGCCACCCATTGGAATCCGCTGGAATGTAGTGGCGCGAGCCAAGTTGCGCCAATGATGCCAGGAGCCCACTGGGCCGGCGTCAGTTGTTGCCAGTTGGCGCCAAAGATTATGTGATTGGCAAGTAGTGGCTCGCGGTGTTCCATAAACACTGGACACCTTTTGTGTTCATGTTTATTTTTTGTGTAGCTGAATAAGCATTGTGTTAGCATATCTTACACCTATTCAGCCTGTTCTCTATTCTTTTATTATTGTTACAACTTGCCTTCCAAGATGACGTAATGTCTGTTTTGGTCAAGTAGTTTGGAAAATAAATTACCCACAAAAAATGCGACTTATACTCCAGTGTGACTTATGTATGTTTTTTTCTACCTAATGATGTATTTTTGGCCTTGTGCGACTTAAAAAAACAGCCTATTTTGAAAAAAAAAATCTGCAATCTGAATATTGACTCTGCAGGGATGCGTTTTATTCCTAAAAGGTACATTGGGGGGGGGGGGCGTGGTGAGTGCAGTGGAGGAATGTAGCTGCTGCTGATCGCCAGTGTGAGATAAACCTTCAATGAATTCCAGGATTTCCTAATCTGCCTTTTGCCCTGGAAAAACAGCTGGCTAATATCGGCTGCCACCACCTTCCCTTGAGGGTAGGGGTGTAGCTTCTCCCTGTTGTCAAGAGGCTTGAAACATTGGGGGACTGCCCCCCCCCCCTTCCCAACGTTCCCATTGGTATTTAAATCCAGCTTCTTTGTCTCAACGGGCTTGTTTGCCTTGTCTTTCACGTATTTGCAGCCATAAATGACACAGAACTTACTGACATTTAAATCACCGCATTTTACCCTACCGGTTGTTACATACCTATAAACACAATTTTACAATACAATATAATAATTCTACATTATGTCTTGTGTTTTTCATTGAGTAATGTGACTGTAAAGATTGCTATAGGGGTGTTACTTCTTGTCGAGAAGGCTCTAATGATGTAAAAAAAAAAAACACATATCAGGTTTTCTATGCTCTAACTATGAAAATATTCAATTTGTAAATAAATATTACACAAGTTTAGTAGCACACAAAAGTGGAGAAACCGAACCCCAAAGGTTGTCAAATATAACTGGGACGAGATTACAGATTGCTGATGTAAATAATTGCTGATGTAAATAACTTCTATGCAAAGATGTGAAAGAATAGGGAGTTAAGACAGAGGGAGAGCGCGACAAAGGGGGAGTAGAAATAACTTGAATTCCTATGATACAGTATTCCAGACAGGAGGGGGCGGGACAGATGGAGGGGAGGAGGGAGGACAAGGAGCTCTGTGGTGAACAGGTAGAGAGCTGGAGGAATGCAGTCACTCACATGCATGGACACATGTCATGCTAGCAGAGGACATAGAAAGATGCTACCTTTAAGGACATGCTGGTGAGAAGACGAGGGGGAGGACGCAATGGACTGAGGAAACAAAAAAAGATGCTTTGAGTTTGTGTGTGTGTGTGTGTGTGTGTGTGTGTGATGAGAGCATCATGGGCTCCACGGCCAGCAAATCCCATCACAAGAAACGCAAGGTTTGTGTTTTCTGCTGAAAATATCTTTGAAGCATTTTTCACTGCTGCTAGCACTCAAGTGCCTACAATTGAGAAGGAATTATCACTTGAAGCAGCTTTTGTCATACTGAAACATCCACCATATAAAAATGCAGAGACGCTATCTATATTTATGTACTGTACATGAAAGACGCCACTTTTTGCTCTTTTTAACATCTGTTTGTGTAGTCGTATTTTTAGAATGTGCCCCAGGGCCCAGGGACACACTTTGAACACCGAAGAGGATTCCACTGTGGTTTGTTTTTAAAAGTAACATTAATCATTAATGTCAGCGCGAGGATACTAAAGCCATGTCAGCACTCTCCTTATCGCATTGTTTTATGACATTTTCTTTTACTATCGCTCTCTGCTTCAACATGTGCTGTTTTGACATAAAAGTAACAAAGTTTACAGTTGGCTTTTCCAAAGCTACTGCTTGCCATGTCCATTTTTTATTTTTCTCTCACCCTAGTCTGCTCCTTCACTTAACTGACCTCTCAGACAGCAGATGGATTTTATGGCTGTGTGTGTGTGTGTGTGTGTGTGTGTGTGTATACTATAAATCCACTGTTCATTGTAAGGCACTGCTGTTATTTGTGGCTGGTGTTGGCGGAAGAGAGCACATCGGGACTTCTGCAGCAGAATGCACACTTAATGTGTTCATCAAATGAGCATGCATGAGCATGTCTAATGCGTGCATGCGTAAACGTTTGTGTTCAGGTGGCCCCATGTCTTGGACTTCACGTTGAATATGTGTTTTGGAGGATATTTTAGGATTTTATGTTGTTGTTTGGGCTGCACGGCGACCCAACGGTTAGCACGCAGGCCTCACAGCTAGGAGACCCGAGTTGAATTCCACCGTCGGCCATCTCTGTGTGGAGTTTGCATGTTCTTGCATGGGTTTTCTCCGGGTACTCCGGTTTCCTCCCACATTCCAAAAACATGCTAGGTTAATTAGCCACTCCAAATTGTCCATAGGTATGAATGTGAGTGTGAATGGTTGTTTGTCTATATGTGCCCTGGGATTGGCTGGCCACCAGTCCCGGGTGTACCCCGCCTCTCGCCTGAAGACACCTGGGATAGGCTCCAGCACCCCCGCGACCCTCGTGAGGATAAGCGGTAGAAAATGAATGAATGAATGAATGGTGTCGTTCTTACCTTTGCAGCTTTGAAGGGGATTTTAGTTGTCTTAACTCTTTAGGATCACCTGCTAGGCACGTGACATACCCTCACTGGACACTTTATTAGGTCCACCTGTGTGATCTACTGAGGTAGATGCATACATTTGTAGTGCAATAACAATATGTAATACGCTAAGTCCGTCCGCATGGCGGGAAGGAGGCATGATCTGCCTGGCCAGTGATGGTAATCTTCTCTCAGGAGATGATACTGTGCATTGGATGATGCCGGTTGTCCATGATGGAAAGGAGCCTCCTCAGTGTCCTAGGCTCCAGCACTGGACAGGATGTCCAGCTCAGTGTCAATGACAGAACCTGTCTGTGTTCAAATACTGTTTGATACGACTGTCCACCGGGAAGCGTTCCGGGGTCATGTCACAAATTAAAAGTATCTCCTTCCAGAACATTCTGACACGTGTTTAACAGGATAGGATTTTACTGTATTTGTGTACTTAAAAAATATGACTACAATTGCAGTATGCGATCGTTATTTTTACATCCGTATCTCTCAGTACCCATCAACACCAAGCAAGAAAGTATTTACATTTGGATTATACAGCTGTACCTAATGTTGTGGCAGTGGGTCATTTTCAAACGTAGGGTATGGTGTTCACAATTTCTCATGCTTCAGTGTGTTCCTTCATTGCAGCGTGAGGAGACTTTAAAGCAGAAGAAGGATTTGTCAACAGAAGTGGCAAACCTCAGAGACGAGCTCGGTAAGAGAATTATTTTCATACATATCTACATGTGATTTGTTTAAATTATGTATCAAATAGTATCTACAAACACGTTCTACCAAATCACTGCCATTTGGGTCACTCCCCTAAAGGGGTACCAAAAGTGTGGAAAATGTTGTATTATTACTGTAAATGTTATACAGTATATAATGATCTCCTGCGATTTCAAAGCTCGTTGCGAGTGCACTGATTTAGACACTGGAATTTCCGGTATTGCGTCGTCTGTGGCAATGCCCAAAATTCAGTGTTTTGGACTCAACAGACACAAAGAAAATGTTCAGCAATTTCCCAGATTTATATTTTTATATGGTTATACCCCTCAAAGTGACTCATTTGCTTGTTGTAATATTTCATTTTTATTTTTTGCCGTTTAAATTCATCCCGGGTGCGTTCTTTCAGCGCATGCTCAGATACGTAACACGCAGCTAGAGATGTTTTCAGATGTGTTCCAAAGTTTTCAAAATGGAGGTGAACACTGGACTGCTGCGGAAAGTTTGTTTTTGATCCAAACTTTGAATGAACTGAACACAATTTCAAGACTGTACAGACGAAAACTTGCAATATGGAGTTATTCCAATCGGTGAAAGAAAAATTTGGGGATTGATTATTCAGTTTGATTGTAGCGGCGAGATTGGAATATTCCTTTCCATGTATACTATTGTTTTCGGAAAAGTCATTCGGAAATACTAACATTTCCTCATGTAAACGTGGCTACTGTCTGTCAATATAACATACGCATGTTCGTACTACACTAATGCAGTAATATAAACAGCAGTGTACCTTATGCAGTCCCAAGGTGTATCGTGTGTGAGGAAGGTGAGCAAACACACTTTCCCTACATTCACTGACTATCATCTTTTCTTTACTGCACGTTTGACCTTTGACTCATCTCTGTACACACGGAGCTGAGGAATGTTTGCAGTGTATAGACCGTTGATGACACACACACACACACACACACACACACACACACACACACACACACACACACACACACACACACACACACACACACACAGCCACTGTCAGTAAAAGCTTTATATTCCTTCAGTCTGTCTTAACAGGAACAACCTGTTCTGTCCCATTCAGTGGTTTAATAGTTTTCCTGTGACTTATACAGTTTGTCATATACCTGCTGCGACTTCAAGGGTTGTTATGGCAACCACCAGCTACAACAATGCTAATTCATATCCATTACCCGACTTGTACGATGAAGCAAGAGCTCAAGTATATGTTTTCTTCAGCTGTTCTTGCCTTTTTGTTTCCATCGCCACTCCGACAGCTGCTCAGACGCACGCACACACACACACACACACACACACACACACCGTGAGCTCCATTCAAAGAGAAACACAGAATGTCCCAGCTGCAGCCAGTTGTTACTACAGTTGTACTACATTATTTTGATCACAATCACGGCTACTGCGTGTGGGTGAACACAAACAGCTGCATTGCACTGTTATACATGATCATATATCATGATCATATATCATGATCATATGTCAAACTATTGCTGTTTTTAAATCACAAGGACAACAGAAACTACCCAGATGACCATACTGTAGTTTTTTTGACACTCGCTAATGTTTAATACACACACTGTTGCCTTTACGACTCCTTTAATCTTATCAGGCCAAAACTACCTTTGTGTGAAACATTGTTCTTGTAATAACACTCATATTCTTTGCAAAATGGCCAAGAAATGACCAATCGTGCCAGGATATGCAAACTAATGATAACAAGTGTTGGTGAATGATGCGTCAATTTTGCATAATCTGTGCGTGCGTAACAGATCTACATGCGTAACAGACATAATCACTACTTTAAACTTCAAAAATGAGATGGCCAGGTATGTGCCCGTGAGAACTGAATCAGTCACGACAGGAATGAGTCGTGCTTCATTAATCTTAGCTGACAACAAACATCATGGTAGGGCTGGATCACTTGTCCGCCATAAGAGTAATTCAGTTGGAATGTGGTCGACTCGTAGAGAAAACCTTGTTGGAGTATCAGACTGTTTTCCTGCTCTTCTTCCTCTTCCACTTGCATCTTATTTCTAAGACAACCATGTACAGTTCCTGTCAAACTTTTACAGTGCATACGCTTGTCGCGGAAATCAATATATCCATTTTGGGCCTTTGGAACATAATTTGAAACTTTGTTTAATTTAGTTTTACATTTATTTTCATTTATCTGTTTGTTTGTGGTCAAAATAACATGAAAAGTTCTGAATGGATTTGGATGAAATTGTCAGGAATTGTCCAAAATAGGATATAGAAGAACCAGTTAAACTTTGGGGGCGATCCAGGTCACTGTCCGGATCCTGGAAGTTTTTAAAGGATACTTTAACATTGTGGGATAAGATCATTTTTGGCATTTGTGCAAATAACTCCACAAAACGTGGTCAGAGTACTTTTTGGAACGGCTGTATTTCCATTATTTCTTAAGGGGGCAAAAATGGTTTTGGTTAGTGTGTTTCGGTAATAGTCGGACCTTTTGTGAGCAAATGAATGACGCTATAAGAAAGTCTTATCCACTAAGGTGTAAGCGTATGTTTAGCGTCCAAATGCTAAGCCGTAGCCACTAAAAATGGTGGACATATGCAGGAGTGTTAAATGTTCAGTCTTTTGACGGAACCACGCTGTTTTTTTTTTTAAAGGCTCTTTGTCCTCCTGAGGACTTGCAAGGCACTGGCTTTGACATTTTCTGTATGAAAAATGATAACCTTGGAAAAAATAGCAAATAACCCAAAGGTTTTGTCTTCTTGCAGTGGCATCGTCTCAGTGCTGTGAGCGTTTGCACACGGAGAAGCAGGAGGTGCGCGTCCATTTGGAGGAGGCCTTGAAAAGGCTTGAGGAGCAGCACAAGGAGGAGCTGGTGCAACTGGAGGACAGGTGTCGTGCCAGCAACCACTCCCATGCATGCAAGGCAAACATGAAAAAGATTCTTATTCTTTCTCGTTTCTTCCGTGTCAGATTGAGGAATTTTTACCAAACGGAGTGGGACAAGGTCCATAAAACGTACCAAGCAGAGGCTGACAAATGTCGCATGTTGATGGAGCAACAGGTGAGAGAACACACGCCAGCCCCTTGGACCAGTTATCACCTCTTGTGAGAGCAGTGTGACAGCTGCACACTGACTTTCGAGTATGGTCACAGAAATAATAATAATAATAATAATAATAATAATAATAATAATAATAATAATAATAATAATAATAATAATAATAATAATAATAATATAGCTCTCTTTAGAATGCTACGTAAAACAAACCAATGGCACTGCGGGACAGTAAGGACACTCAACCTGCATAGGACACACAAACACACACCAGACCAGCTGATGGAGACTGCATTTCCACCTGCAGGTGGAGGAGCTGCGGGGCAAACAGGAAGCTGAGAGGAAAAACCAGGAAGCGAGTCATAGCCACATGATGGAGTCTCTCAAACAACAGCATGAGACGTCTCTGCAAGGTATGAAGACTGCTTGAAGAAGATGACACCCTGAAGCTACGCATATGTCGCGTCCTGAATTGGTCCCAGGGCCACCCAGTGGCAACAGGAAATGACATCACCTCTTAGGGCTAATTCATAACAGAAGTTTCAAGTCATCAATTTTACTGCGGCTAGTCATATCGCATCGGAAATCGGAAATTCATACTCTAACGATGCATCTCAGCTGGCGAGCTCCCCCTAGAAATTCAGAATAAAAGGTGGGTGGGTTTTTATTTTTATAGTTAAAGCATAAAAAACATATTTATGGCCTTCCAAATATGTTTTTCTTAACATTGTTAGAGCCCTTAGATGTGAAATAACACCCCTATAGTCACCTTTACACTCCTATTACTCAATGCACTAGACATAAAAAGAGAAAATAAGACTAGTGCTGATGTGTGTCGCTATAACCTAGGGCAATTGAGTGGCGAGCAGACAGGAAGTGAGGTTGAGTTTTAGCTTAGCGTGGGTTAAAGCCATAACAGTAGCCCGTGTTAGGGATTATTGTGCCTATTGTGAGATCAAGTGTGCAATAGAAACCTGTTCCGGTGATCTGGTGCTTGTGTATCTCAGCCAACCTTACAGTAATATTACTGACACCTAGTGACCGGAGTAGAATACTACATATCATCACATCTTTCAATGCTTCTTCTGAATGCCTTATATTTGTATTTTACTTAATTTATCAATTTTAATGCTTGAAAATGCTTCATTTAGGCAAAAATATGTATAAGCACAGAATTTTTATGAATTATTTTTATTTTATTTTTTTTAAACTACAACATTCGATGGAAAGAGGCAAGCAGAAATTTGGATCGCTTGTCTCTTTTTCATATGTTGTTGATGTTGAGAAGAAAATAGAGGCACTGGCTTCACTGTACTAAGACTTGGTGAGGGAAGTGTATACAGTACATGTTTACAGTATTTTACAGTAATTAGTACATTTTGTATGTTTGCTGTGAAATTGTGTTTCTCTGTGCTTTTTCAGAGTTAAAGAAAATAGAGAAAACCAATCTGGAGAACCTGGAAAAAACGCTAAAGGAGACAGAAACCACTCTTTCAGTAAGACGGTTTGACAAAAATAATCATAATCAATTATCGAGCATCACCTGCAGGCTAAATATATAAATGTTTGCCCAGCATATGAGTGTGAATATCTGTTTTTACCCATAAGTCACTCTTGGAAACCCATGAGAGAACAGATTGGCTTACTTTGCTAACGTCTTTTTAGCTTTCAACTTCATGATTGGTTGTTGCATAGGATAAGAACAAATCGTTTTTGAGGATGATTTCTGTGTGTGTGTGTGTGTGTGTGTGTGTGTGTGTGTGTGTGTGTGTGTGTGTGTGTGTGTGTGTGTGTGTGAATGGTAAATGCTGGACTTGTCCCTCCTGCAGGACCAAATATCAATGCTGTTAGCAGAGAAGGAGGCCCTGAATGAGAAGCTGTTAGCAGAGGAGGAGAGGAGGCGGCGGATACTCACAGACAACAATCTGGTAATGACTCTTCCACCTGTAACACACATCTTCACTTAAGCCATCACGCTTCAAATTTCACAGCTTCACTCTGTTATGGTTTTTCAAATATACATGAATTCATAAACCATGTTGTTTTGTGATTGAATAGAACCTATTATTGGTCAAAACATACGCATACTAAAGCAAATGCTAGGTGTTTTTGCCTAAATGAAGCATTCTCAAGCATAAAAATGGCTAAATGGACTGAA